>NW_004567108.1:24059548-24110327 GCF_000260355.1 Condylura cristata | reverse complement strand
AA
Organism: Condylura cristata; assembly: GCF_000260355.1. Classification (NCBI taxonomy): domain Eukaryota; kingdom Metazoa; phylum Chordata; class Mammalia; order Eulipotyphla; family Talpidae; genus Condylura; species Condylura cristata. Next base: position 24,110,325 of record NW_004567108.1, on the reverse strand, counting down.
AAAAAATGTACAAAATGATGTAAAAATAAACTTTAAAATAAAAAAAAAAGAAATTGTCTTTAGCTAGCCACTACATTCATCATGAATCAGCCATTCATTTAGTAAGCAACCAGTTAGACCATCTACTGTATAATCAAGTTGTATAAGATAATCTAATGTCTAATAGTTAAGTTTTTATTTAAATGCCTTGGAGTTTTTTTTAACCAAAAATATGTTCAAATAGAATAGCAATTACTTAGAAAAACCTAGAATCAGAGAAGGAGATTGTGCCAGGGATCACTATTCCCTTTCCCAATAAAGGTATGTATATATACTTAAAATAGCTATACACATCAAAATCGAATGAAAGAGAAATGAAAAGCTAGGCATTTTTTGTTGTTGCTTTCATTAGAATTATTTATGCACATTACATATTTAGTTTAAAACCTAGGTTGTAAACTATGATTGCTTGGGTAACTAACTGCAGTGATTAATAAAATTCTATCAGGTGTCCCTGATGGCCTAGGGGTTAAGTCTTAGGGCTATCACCACTATGGCTTGAGTTTGATCCCCAGCCAAGGAGCTAATCCACATACGGTGCAGCAGAACTCTTCTGTCTATTCCGCTGCTCTCCATAGTTGCTGTTTTGCTCCCCACTCTGGCTTTGGTGAATGCTCTCGGCCCCTGAAGCTCTAGCCTACCCCCCAGTACTTGTGGGGTATAATAATAAATAGAAATTACCAAATAAAAATTAATATTAAAAAATAGATAAAAATTTAAAAAAAAACAGAATACTCTCAAAATACACAAAGCTTATACAAATATATCCACTCCTCAATCACACTACACACATACATACCCTTTACCATCACATTCAAATCAAACAAGTTACATGTGTAAAGGATCAGAGTGAGCAAAAGGAGGATGCAGAGTTAAAACTGACATTTAATGTTTGTATTGCCTATTTATAAGACAGCGTGGATTCTCAAGAGCTAAGCATATATGACACTCTGTATATAAAACTGCTTCAGACACACCTTTTAATAATGGGCAAAATCCAAATCTAAAATATTTTTTTAAATGCAAAACTAATACAGGTAAGTAATGTGCATGCATTCTTTTTCTATAAAATTTGACATCATGAAAAAACAAGCAACTTCAACCTACGTCTACTCTTCTCATAAAGCACTCAGCTTTAACACACAATCTTCAATCTGTGAGCATGGAAGAATGGAAACCCACATCAGCAACTGAAGCCTTGTCTGTGTAGTATGTTACTCTACACAGCACACATATGGCTTATAACAGGAAGCAATGGCACAAATCGTAGCAAATGTTTCTGCAAGGTGAATTATCTGTCAAGGTTATGCAGGACTATAACCAAGAACACATCATAGGTCAGGTGGATTCTCATTTGAAAATCATACCCAAGTTTTAATTGCCTACTGTAGCTGACACAACTGCTCTCTCACTAAGTCTATAAATAATAATTTTAAAAAACTAGAAATCTTTTATGGGGTGAATATGTCTTTTCTCGAAATGTGCACATAAGTGTATGTATGTGTATAACTGCTTATTTTCAGTTTGTTAAAAGATTCAGTCTCAGAAATAATCATGAACTTATTTCTAATCAACTCATACAGCTGTATTATCACCACTGGCTATTAAGCTAAAAACAACTCTAACTGTAGTTATTAAATGATCTAGATTTTCATATCATAGATATGATATTTTATTTATTTATTCTTCTATCCAGCCAAGCAGGCTTACATTGAAAAATTGTGTATTTTTTCAATTATCCTGCCTTTCTACCAGTCAAAAAGAATACAGTGGTCTTTCAATGTTATCTAAAGGAAGGAATAATTATATATTTTAATGCTAAATGCAACTCCCATTAATCCTATCAACAAAATTAGAAGCTCTTTTATCTCTATCCATAATGTTACTCACAAAGGAAATAGGACTTTTCTTGGGGGAGGGGACAGTCGTATTTGTATTTTGTTGTTGTTGTTTCTTAGTTTTCTCTCACAGCTGCATCATGGCTATCGTTTATTTTTTTCAACTGGCTACTGTGAAAGTGAAGAGAGAATTAACTGTCAAGCTATTGTGACTTAGTGAAAGGGAATTTTTTAAAAGGCTTTCAAAAGGACTACTAGTTAGCTTTACTCTTTTTACATACAGACAGGAAAAACTTGTCTTATCAAATGTTCTTTAATTTTTTTCCTCTCCCAAATTATATGTACAACCAACTAGCAAAAAAAAAAAAAAAAAAGGATCTGTGCAGAGGATTAGAAATGAGAAATAATGGTAATCTTGAAAAGTATTTGAGGTGGGACAGTGCAATGGGTAAAAAGCCACAAGTTTTTTGGCCACTCTTTGTCTAGAATTCTACTTTATAACAGACAATGGAGTATTTTCATACAAAGGATAACTTAGTGGTTAAGATATTCTCTTTGTGGGAAACCTAAAAGGATAGAAATGAAAAAAGAAAAAGCCTAAACCATAGGTAATATCAGAATCACCCATGAGTTCTGAGCAAAAGGTACACGTTAACCATACTCAAGGCTATGTTGGATTGTGATTAGTGATTGTCAGCCACTCACACTGTAATGTAAGTTGTTTTTCTTAAAGTCAAAAAGAAAAGTCATTTCCATTCATTCCGTGAATATTTATTGAGTACCACTATGTGAAGTACACATTTGAAAAATTCCTGAACGCAATAAATGAAAGGGAACTTGATTCCATCACTCCAGAAGCTAATGGCCTAGTTTATAGGAAAGAGTTAATTAATCAGGCCTGAATCAGTAAGACTTTGTACTCTGTTTTTTAATTACCATTAAAAAATCTGTTTTTTTTGGCTCTCCCTGGTGGCACAACGGGTTAAAGCACCTCATTATGAAGCTCTCTGAAGCCACTGCAATATGAGTTTGATTCCCAGCCAGGGAGCTGATCCACATAGAGCCGCAGACCTCTCCTGACCCACCCGCTGCTCCCCTCAGCAGTGTATTTCAGTATATCTACCTGTTCTGCTCCCCACTCCGTCTCTGGTGAATCCTCTCACTCGCCACACCTCTCACCTGTAACCCCAGTTCTGTAAACATAAATAAATTTTAAAAAAATTTTCTAAAGAGCAATTAGAAAAAAATTTGTTTTTCAATTAAGTTCTACCAAGGGTATGGAGAAAAAGAAGCCCTTCCACACTGTTGATGGGAATGTAGACTGGTCAATCCCTATGGGAGGAAGTATGGAGGCTCCACAAGAGACTAAAAATGGACCTACCCAGCAATTCCACTCCTAGGTATCTATCCACAGAGCACAATAACACCAATTTGAAAGGAAACCTGCATTACTATGTTAATAGCAGCATTATTTACACAGCCAAGCTATGGAAATAGCCTAGAACAGACACGTGAATCAAGAAGAGGCGGTAATACACACAGACACTGTGTATTTCTCTGCCAACCTCCCTGTCGGCTTTTAGACTGATCCACAACCTCCCTGTCGGCTTTTAGACTGATCCACAATCACACTAGTCAACTGCTTAAAATGTATTGTTTTCTAGATACATGACCTACTAGTTCTGTTTCTCTGAAGAACCTTGACTAGTACTCTATGAAATGTGGGGGCCGGGCACATTTCAGTCCATTACTGAATCACAGTGATCCAGTTAAGAGAAGGGATAAACCTAAACTAAACTAACAGCAATGCAGGAGAAAAGTGTGACACTAAGAAAAATAAAAAGAGATGCCATGAATTAAATATGAGTAGTGAAAGGACTATGACATCCTGTTTTCTACAACTGGCTGAAAAGTAGTGCCATCAGAGCTGGGAAAATACAGTACTGACCCAAAGGAGCCCCAGGGGCGTCAGATTTGAAAAATGCAGGTGACCTGAGGAGAGGAGGCAAGAACTCAGACTGGCAACAGCAGGATTACTAAAGACTCAACTGTCACTGACAGATGTGAGATTGAATTTTGTCCTAGTTTCAAATTAATCAGCTGATTTGTTACTTTTTCGTATATGTAGCAACACAAAATTTCTAAATCAAAGAAAATATTTTATTAATCATAGCATAGATGCATCATATTTGCACTGGTTCCCTCGGCCTCATGTTCCTCAATGGTAGCACAATATAAACCAAAATGGATGATGGGCACCCAGGACAGAGGTGTAGAGGCAGTAAGAGGATTCACCAGAGACAGATGGGGAGCAGAACAGGCCGACTGATGAAGTACACTGCTGAGAGGAGCAGCGGGTCAGAAGAGGTCTGCCACGCCATGTGGATCACCTCCAGGATGGGGATTGAACTCATGCTGAAGCAGCTTTAGCTTCTTAGTGCTGTGCTCTAACCCACTGCGCCCGGAAGGGCCCGTTTTATATTATTTTTGAACCAAATTCCCAAAAATCTAAATTCAGCATATGACAAGAACATCCACTGTTAATGCTGATAGTTAGAAGACTATTACTCGTCATACTAATTTTGTTCACTTAAGTGCTGACAGCTAGATCTATTTTAAATCCTATAGTTTTCTCTTTACAATTATAAGAAATCCATGAGGTATTACTTAGGTACTATCTAAATATCACCCCACAGCCTTTCACTTCATTAAACTAGAACACACTGATGTTACTTATCTGAATCAATTATTTTGTGGAAGGGTTGGTGTACTAATAACCATAAATTTAGGACCTTTACACAGCACAATTTAATATCTCGCAATTTGTGAAGACAGGTTTGGTGATTTTCACTTGGTGACAGTATAGTAGATATATTTTAAAAATATGATGGAATTATGATTTTATATGTTTTATAATGCTAAAACCCTTATTCTTATTTATCCTCAAATTATTCCTATTTTTGCCAGACACCCATTCAGACTGTTTTCTCTGCCCTTTTCACATAATTTCAAGTGTTTGCTTTCCAGCAAAATAAGATGTCCTAGGCTTACCTAATAGTTTACCAGTCCTATAACAGGGTAGTCCCTAAGAAAAGGGGAAGTTCCAGGTTCCTTGGCCCACCCAGAGGGAGGGTGGAGGTGAGCAGAGAAAAAGGAGAGAAGAGAAGGAATCAGAGGAGAAGAAAAGGACACAGGATGGAGAGCCAGAAGGAGACCTGAGGAAACCACATGGAGCAGCAAGCATGTGATGAAGAAACCGTGCTTATTTCCTGACCCTGGACTGGTTAAGGCAGACGTGGGTGAGATACCTGTAGGGAGGTGACTATGGCAGTGTTTATATTGATTTTGATTTTGCTCTTTTCCTCCCAGATTTGTCTGGCCATTTCTGACCCTTTTCCATGGGTCCCGGCCAGAAGGTGCTTTAGTGTTGCGGCGGGCTTTCAGGCCTTGCTTTGGGCCAATCCCTTCTGGGATGACTTTTGCCCACAAGGGGATGGGTAGCTTCAGGTGCTTGATTTAGACATTACATTCTTTGTCTTCTCTATTGTATACTCACTGTATTAAAGTCCCTTTTTCATTAAAGTTTTATATGTTTTGTCTTGATGCGGAGGATGGCAGAACTCACTTAGAGCAGGCAGGTTTGGGGCTTCAGGGGTGTCCCTCTCTCCCTGTCCTGTAACAGTTACAGTATTTTACCCCCAAAATAAATGCATATTTCCCTCCTTTCTCACACAAAAGGAAAAGTATGCTTCTAACTCTGTTAAGGTATTGTTAATGTTCCCTCTAAAAGGAACATTAAAAATTACTCTTCACACAACTCTCCCACTTTCTTAAACTGACAAGATCTATCCCAGTTTGGAGAATTTATCAATCTGCAGGCTCATTAGCACATATTCACACATATTAGCAAAAGCATTTGTTTATCTATAAAAATATATAATTGTGTAAATGCAAAGAGTATTTTTTGTGTATTTATGGCAATGCATTATAAAAACAAACTGACATTTTATTTTACTTACACAAAAGTTTTAATTTATATAGAAATGATAAAGCATTTCAGGAGAAAGTCCTAAAACAATTCTGCTGAATGACTGCTATAATAATTTCCTGAAGTCAGAAATAAACTAAATTGACAGTTGTGAGACATATAGTAGCTCTCAGCTAAAGATAAAACTCAATATTCAGTTGGAAAACAATAATTAAAAAAAAAAAAACGTAGGCAGAATCTTGGTTTAGATTGCTGGCTGAAATCAAAATCTGTTTCCTTTAAACTTCAATATTAAGGACATCAAAAATTGTTTATTAATATAAGCTTCCCAGGAATAAACTCAAATTTATACTAACTTCTGAACTCCACCCTGTCCTTTGATGAGGAGGAAGGTTTTCAGTGTTTTTACTGGGAAGAAGACAGTAAGATGCTTTTCATAGGCTCTAACTTAATGGAACTAGAAGTCTTTTTATAGCACAGAGTACTACATTATTATCATAATTTAACAAAAGTTCATTTGTTGTCCAAGAATTGTCAAGTTATACAAAAGCTTAAATTTGCTAATTTAGGAGAGTAGCATCTATTCAAATGAACAAGTAGACATGTCTTATGAAAAACAGTAAAATGTAAACCCCATTTTAAAAAAGTAAATAACTCCAGTCTTTTCCAACTGCCATATAGTAATTATCAAAATATTACCATATCACAGCATACAATTAACTCAAGTGGAAATGGCCATTTCTTATGTGCGGCAGAAATTATTTAGGTCATTAAATATAGTTAAGCTATTAATGCTGGAGAACAATGTCAAGAACTGGGAAGGCCCTAAAATTTTAGCCTAATTGCAAGCTAACAAGTTTGCATCCTATAGTTCCCTGTCCAGAAGATACTACTCTTCCCGAGTCAAAGACAGGCACAGAACACAGCAGGCAGCATGAGCGCATGCTTACATCTGTTTCTCTTATCCTCAAATTCCAAAGAGATAATGAGGAGAGGCCAAGGATAGAGCACAGTGCAACTGCTTCAAGTTGCAAAACTTCAAACTTAGTAAATTCTGTCTTATACAGATGTTGCCAAAAATCTGGTCATCCTTTGTCACCAGTAGGGACAGAGAGGAATGTTAGTACCTCAGACAGCAAACAGATCTGCCCTCAGTCTTGGAGGAAGATAAAACCTCTTTTTCCAAGACTGTTTCCTGTACAAATATCCTGGAAAAGCGTCCAAAGCAGGTGCCAATGTCTTTGCTCAGAAACCTGCAGAAATGTAACAGATCCAAGGAAAACAGTATCCAGAAAAAACTAAGCTTCACATATTTTGCTGTTAGTGTTTAACCAGGTAATTTTTACCATTTTATCGAAGAATCAACAAGAAATATAGAATTTGTGACTTTTCCTTAAGATAGTTATCAAACTGTCACACTAAAGAAATTTGTCCATATGTATTTTATTAAAAACAATCACTATGACACAAAATAAGTAAGTTTTAGCTGTAGCAAACAAAACATTCCCCTGATTCACAAATGACTTTTCAAAGATATCTACCAGTGGTACCATGTGAGATACCCCATGTTCACAAGACCTTAACTTTTACCAAATCAAAAGAAAGTAGGTTAGATCTAAACTATTAGCCAAATACTAATCTTCATTATAGAAACTGCTATTTACTGAAGAATAATTGACAAATGTATATATTTAAAGTGTACAATGTGATGATTTAATATACATATCCACTGTAAAATGTTCACAAAGATCAAGATAAACAGTTAACCACCTCACATAATTAAGAAACCTTAAATTCTATTTTCTTTATTTTTGGATAAGCACTTCAATAACTCTTCTTGACAGAGAAGTCCACCTCTCAAAACATTTAAACAAATAAAATTAAAATTTGGTATGAATTTTTTTTCCTATGGCTATGGGAAAGATTATTTGGATAAAACAAACTTTAACACAGAATTATGTTTCTAATATAACCATTAAAAAAAAATAAACAAAAATGCATGAACCTTTTCAAATCACTTTTGTAGAAAGAGTGTGTAAACTGTTTCAGCTTCAAAACCTTTATTCTATTTAAAACTGAAGGGGTGCGGGGGTGAGGGGGGAGAGGTTAAAGGAGTATATTTGACCATACCTCTCCTAGAGCTTCATATCTTTTCTGGTTCCATCTGTGCAAGTCTTCCCGGTAGTTAAAAACAAATGGTTCCCCAGTTTTTATGTGCCTTAACTGCCCCTCTAGAAAATAAACAGACAATATTACTACAAGTCAGTGTCCATTTATAATAAAGTGAAAGTACAATAAATAATATCTGATAAAATTTTAAAATAATTGACTCAAAAGTTTTTCCACCATTAAATTTTTTCTTTAATTATCAAAATGATGCAAACACATTAGTATAAAAAGGATGGCATCAAGTTCTCAAATGTAAAGTTTTTCCATTTTCATGTGTGTATTCTAAAGCAAATTAACTATATTAGAAATCCTATAATATATAAGGTCTTTCCTAGATGTAGTCATGAACATGGTCTCATTTTTTAAACTTAGAGGCTATCCATGGAGTAAAAGCATGAATATTAAAAATCAAGCAATTGTTTAGGAAGTTAAACAAGAGTGAAGTCAACAACCTAATTAACTGGTGAGGCAATTCACACAGACAGCAAAGTCCAAATGACTTTCAAAACATATAGGCTAGAATAGCATGAGAAGGTTTCAGTGAAATTTTTTAAGTAGGCCCTGCAGTACAGGTAATATTTCAAACGGATACTGGAAAGAGACAGTCTATACAGGCTTGGACTCTCAAGTTAGACTCACTGGCTTCATAGATATGACTAATAATTAGGAATAACTTTGCTAATGAGTTCTGTGGTATAAGCAATCAAGAGGTCAGCAAAGCAGAAAAGATCTGAAAAAGACCAGGGCATTTCTTCTGTGACCCTTCCACTGAGCAACAACCTCTAGTCCAGAGACAGAGAGGTATCTAAGTGAGGCATGGACATAAAGGAACCTCACACATCGGTGAAACTTTTGATTTAGAAATACTCTTTACTCTTTTGTACACCAAAGAGCTGCATTGCTTATGTGATATTCTTCAGAAAAGCATACTTCACCTATCCACAGATAAGTTTACTATAAGTAAAATGCCAAATCAGTCATCCCACTCAAAGTATTCCATGGAAAAAGACTCACTTCATAGCAAATATTAGTTTATATTCACTAACAGATTAAATTAGCAGCATGTTTACAAGGAAAAATAATCAAACCATGTGTCTTCTTTCTTTCCTTGGAGTTTTCCCCTGATGATCAGGAGAGAAACAGACCACAGGTCATTTGTTTTCATGCAAACATCACCACCATTCCACAATATAAACAAAATAATGAAAAATGACAGCAAGTTGAAACAATCCAAATTAAAAATATAAGATTATTAAGCCAAATAGTACAATATAACATTGGAGGCCATGTTGGGATCAAATAGTAGGACTAAATTTGTGGAATTAGATCTTTTCTAATGTGTAGTAAGGCATAAGAAAGGGTTTAAGGCAGTAGAATGTATGATCAAGCTAAATGTAATTAATGTTTGATTTACATCCAGTGAGGGTATGCAGGAGTAGATAAAAACTTTAAAGGAAAGTTATGAAACTTGTGATGAATTCAGGAAATACACCATTCCAAGTAAAATAGCTTCCCTACTTTTATGAATCAATTTTACCACATATAAATGGATAATCATAATGTATAAAATAAGGGTTAATCTTTTTAAATTCTTTCATATTCTCAACATAGGATACTACAATGGATAACAATAACACTGTTTATAAATAAAGTATGCCGAGCAAATTGTAAGATTGTGTTTCTATTTTTAGCACAGAGGTAACAATAGAAGTAGATTAAGGGCCTCTGCAAACCTATGATTTTGACTAAGAGCAACTTTAAAGGTACAGGACATTACTGAGGCTGAAAATTTAAAATGTATTTTCCATAAGACTGCCATATGAAAGTTGAACACTTAGCTAATATTTGTATCTACATCTCAAGAAAGAACTGCCTTGCAAAAAATTGTCTTCTCAGCTTAGAATTCTCATGAATTGATAAAGATTTTGACTCTTCAGGAAAAATAAATCCCAAGAAAATAGCTACTACCACTAGCATTAAAAATGAAAATTTGGGGAATACAAACTAGTACAACCACTATGGAAAACTGTTTGGAGGTTCCTCAAACTGCTAAACATGGAGCTTCCCTATGACCCAGCAATCCCACTCCTAGGTATCTACCCAAAAGACACAAAAACACTGATTAAAAAAGATACCTGCACCTCCATGTTTACTGCTGCTTTGTTTACAATTGGAAAGACATGGAAACAGCCCAAAAGCCCAAAAGTAGATGACTGGATTAAAAAGATGTGGTACATATACACAATGGAATATTACTCAGCAACCAAAAAAGAGAAACACATGTCTTTTGCAGCAACTTGGATGGAGCTGGAAAAAAATCATACTTAGTGAGATAAGCCAGAAAGAGAAAGAAAAATACCGGATAGTTTCACTCATAGCAGGAGTATAATGGACCAGGCGAGAAAATAACAAGAATAATGAACAACCATATACCAGAGACATTTTATGGGGGTGGAGTGGGGAATGGGATCAAAAACGGGGGAGGGGGGTAGTGCACAGGATTATGGTAATGGCACATGGGTGACTTGGTGATAGGAAACCCGCAGGGATTACAATTGAGATGGGAAAAAATGTACAAAATGATGTAAAAATAAACTGCTATAAAAATTTAAAAAAAAAAAAACATGATAGGATGGTAGAGAAACAACGTAGATTCTTCCAGGAAAAAAAAAAAAATAATAATTTGGTAAAGAGGTAAAGAACAAAACCATTTTTGTCCAGAAAAAAAATACTTGGGTCAATTATATTATAGATGTATTTGAAAATGTCAAGGTTTGGAAAATTTCTCTAATGAGTGTCAATGGTCTGACATATAGCACTTGAATAGAGTCCTCGAACATAGTTGCAGCTTCATATATACCCAAATTAGGAGTAGTGCTCAAAATCGTTCTCCAGATTTGTGGTGGAGTCTTAGACTCAAGCTAGATCATTATTGACTTGAAAGGATTCAACATTCTTTCTAGCATGTCCTAAGAGTTCATAACATATCATGTCCCATCGAAGAAAGATTCAAACTCAGATGATCTGTCACTGAGTCCTTCGTACGTATCTATCTACCTACCTACCTATCAATATTTTTGTGATAAAAAAGTGTGCTTCCTTATAAAACTGCACCAGTCCCAGGGAAAGGGCGAAAAACAAAAAGTCTTTATACATATCATTCTTTTAATATCCAGGGACATTAGAGCTGGATCTTTTACAATTATAATAACTGGAAAATGATTAAATGGGAATTTTAAACATAAGGAGTAAATAAAATGGCAGGTGATTTGAAAGAACAATGTATAGTTTTAATGTGGTTTTAAAAAATATTTTGCTACAATTGGTGTGTGTGTTGTCTTTTGTTCTGAGTTTTGGTGTGTTTTCTTTGTTTCTATTGTTGTTACCATAAATTTTGTATCCAAATTCTTCTTTTATCCAACTAAGAACTTTAAAATTCCTTAGAAAACTTTAGAAGTTTCTTAAATCAGGAAAAGAAAGTTTCATTTCAAAGCTTTCAAAAGAACTTATGTCATTATAAACTGAAAAATAAGTTGATAAATGTATGAAGTTAACATTGCTCTTATTGGAGTTAATATCAAGACCCAGTTTCCTGTTTTCAAATCCACACCTCCTTCAAAATATATTCATTAATCCTGAATTCAAAAGTGAATTGTACTATGTTAAAAATAACACCCTTAAAAGTGACATCCTTTCTTCGAAATGCAACATCTTTGCTGCCCTGTGAGTCTATCATTATACAAGAATATTAAGAATATTTAAAAAATAAAAAGTAGGTGTGTGCACAAGTACAAATGTGTTCTAGGTGTCTATGTATAAAAGGCATACACGTGTGCAAATGTTTAAGTATGTGCAAAGGTAATATGCACAGGGTACATGCATGTGAGAGCATATTGCTTGAATAAGGAATTTCACTAGGAAAGGATACATCATTATTTCTCAAAAGCATTCTAGCCAGAAACCAAAGTATCAAATAATTTCTGTTCTATGACACATTATCATTTTTAAGTAAATCCTGCACATAGCACACATTACTTACTTTCATTAAAAGCATATTCAAATCCTTCCAGGGTATCAGGAAAATCAAGAGGTGGTTCATCTTTTTTCATTAGTTCATCCAAATCTATCCTGGATAATAAATCTAGAGGAAAAAAAAAAAGACAACAAATCTGTTTATATTTTCACAGTTAGTAACAGATATTTTATTTTAAATATTTTTTTCTATTAGATTAATTTTTATTTGGTGCCTTAATTAGTAATAACACTAAATTTTAAACATCAAAAATACTATATTTTGATGAAGTACATAATCAATACAACTTATAAGAATTAGGATTCTGACAACACAACAGCCACAACTAGATCCTATGTAACACTATGCTAAATTATTAACTTTGCCCCTTCAAAATATACAAATACTTATTTGTATCATTATACACGTCCTTTTATAGTATTAAAAATATTACATGACTAGGGAGAAAATCACAATATTAAAATAAAACCTGCTCACTGAAGAAAACTGCTTAGCACAAGCTTTTATGTTCATAACACAAAAAGTTGTTAATTTTTTTTAAGTAAACATTTTTAATCTTGGAATCAGTTTAGATTTACAAAAAAGTTGGAATACAGTACAAATAATATCTGTATATATTTTTACCTAGTTTCCTCCATACACACTATCAGTTACCATGGTAGAATACAGAAGCCAATACTGGTACATTACTGTTAACCACAGACATTGTCAATTTCTCCATTAATAACCATTTTCTATTGAAGGTTTGCATTCAGGATAAGGCCTACTTCATGTAGTCACATTATCTCCCCAGTCTCTTCTGGCCTGTAAAATTTTTCATCATAGTTTCTTTTCCATGATCTTAAACTACATTAAGGGATACTAATCAGGTATTTTGTAGAATGATTCTCAACTTCTGTTTGTTCGATGTTTCCCTTTAGACTAGAGTTCTAAGTTTGTAGAAAGAACACCACATAAGTGAATTGCCCTTCTCAACACATTATTTCAAGAGGAACATAATAACCACAGGACATCAGGTATTTAAGGTAGCCTTTGCAGATTTCTCTACTACAAAATTACTGTTTTTCCCTTTCCATAATCTATCTCTTAGAAGTAACTAAGTGTAACCACACTTCAAATAGAATGAATTGTGCTCTATTTCCTGGAGTGTAGAACATCTGAACATATATGCAGTGACCCTGTGTGAAAGAGTTGTCTCTCTCTCTCCCCCATTTATGCATTTATTCAGTTACTTATCCAGAATGTACTCATGGATATTTACTCTACACTATGGGTTACAATCCAATAACACATCATTTATTTTGTTTCTTGATATTATTTCAGGCTTGGTCATTTTAAATGGCTCTTGTTTTTCGTTGACATGCTCTTATTTGTTTTTATTTTGTTTTTGTTTTGAGCATTTCCTTACTTTCTGTTACTACAAGATGCCCCAGGCTCATTTGTGTTTATTTTCCTTGCCTTAGTCCTAGAATCAGTTTGTCAACAAGAACTTAATGACATTTATTAAACTAACTATAGGGTGAGGGAAAAGTTCTTACTATGTCATCAAAATTATCTCAAAACCCAGAAAAATGAAAAGCTTCAAATTTGTTGGGTTCCAGAAAGATATGAAATTGTTATTGTTGAGCAAAGAAAAGAAAATAGGTTTTGAGGTTTTTCATTCTAACTGGAGTTCCAAAAAAGAAACTCAAATTCCTAGAGTAAAAGCTCCTTTGTATAGTAAAGAAAATCAGTCCCTTTTTCTACCAAAGATGTATTTCAAGTGTAACATTTTATTTCTGTCTCTCATTTACAGAGATTTCACAAATCCATCTGTACGGACCATAAAAACATGCTATTAAAAAAAAAAAAAACCTAGTTTACCTCCTCTCTAGTCTCTTTAGTAATTTTCAATGTTATATCAAATAAACCCCATCTCACAAAAATATACCATCTTCAACACACAAACAAAAATTCTACAGTAAAACAGAAATGTCACATAATATCCATCTGGACTAAAAAGGATGCATATGCTGACAAATTTCTGAGTCACTAGTAAAGTTCTAACACCATCTAAGTCTTTGCAAAACAGTAAAATAGGGGCATTTCACATCAAGAATTGGCTTGGACTGGTTAGAAGAATCTTACTATTTCTTTTCAATGAATTGAGGTACTGAGGCAAAAATTCTTTACCTCAACTTAAAGTCAGATACACAGAAACCATCCACTATATAAGCAGATGTATTATGTCTAATAGCCATTTTTCTTTCAGCTCAAATCACAAAATGCTACCCAACAAATTTATATAATTTTAAAGATTTCACATACTTCACTACATTTGATCATCACAACCCTATGAAATAGTAATGTATATTGTCATTTTCAGTCTTTCAGCCAAGAAAATGAGTTCAGAGGAGTAAAATGTTTTACACAATTATACCTCAATAGTAAATAAACATATTTACCAATACCTAATTCAGTGTTCTTTCAAAATCACAGACTCATTCTACATGCCATTTTAACCCTAAAATATTCTGCCCCATTTCTCCACTGTCTTATAAGTAAGCAAATATGAATACAGAAATATGCTTTTCCTTTGCTCAAAATGTTCTTTGAATAAAATGCATAGGAAGTCCTTTATCTTCTTTAAATTTTACTTTAATGATTTATTAATTTATATATATTCTATATCATTGTTCATATTTTTTTACAATGTTTGCTTTTTTCCCTCAGGTTTAGTGCACATAGAATCCCCACCATCAATGCACCCATGTACCATCACCCCATAGAATCCCATCATCAATTCACCCATGCACCATCATCATAGTCCCTTATGCTCTTCCCACACTGGTTTTGAACATTCTCCCTCCCCTGCAAAGTCTCTGATTTATAGTTTCCTGTTTATTTTTGTTTTGTTTTATTATGGTTTTTATTGTTGTTATTTTTTCTATGATCCTACTTGGTTCCCTATATTTCTCCTATAAGTGAAACCATCTGATATTTTTCTTTTTCCTTCTGAATTATTTCACTGAACATAATCCCTTCTAGCTCCGTCCATGTTGCTGCAAATGGCATTGGTTTATCTCTTCTCTTCTGTTAATAAGAAAATCAGAGATAGTTTTTATTTCATTTGCATTGAGAAGACTTAAAGAATCGTCAATATTATTTCTCTGCTTTATAAAAGGAAAGCAATACTGTATAACTCCACTTTACATAAAGAATGGGTTCCAAGGGCAGTGGATTAGGCAAAAATCAAGTATAATACAATTATCTGTAAAATACAGTATAACTGAATCCATAAAACCTAAATATGGATCAGATACGACACCACTTCTTTTTCTAAAACACACCTCTCACGTGCTCTCAGCTATTTATTTTTATGATTCAGCAACAGTTCTAAACTTCATCTAAGCATATGCAGCAATTAGCTAAAAACACTATTTAAAACACAGAATTTATAACAGACTCAGATATTTGTACACCTAAATTCATAGCAGCATAATTCAAAATAGCCAAAAAAGCGAAAAAAGCCCAAGTGTCCAGAGACAGACAAATAGTGTGATGGTAAGTTATTATTGTCCATTATTATTATTATGGCCCTTTATGGTGCCATGAAGTGGCCAAAAATTTGACTAAAACAGTATTTGAATGTGTCTACTATAAAGCTATCTCTGGATGAGATTAACATTTGAATCTGTAGACTAGGTAAAGAGTGAACCTCATGATCAACAGTGAAACTCATCTCATCTATTGAAGGCCTGAAAATACCAAAAAGGCTGAGTAAGACAGATTCCCCACTTTCTGTCTGTTTTCAAGATGGGATATCAGTCCTCTGTCTTTGAGGTCAAACATGGAGTAGAACTTAACACCATTGCCTCTTGTAGTTCCAGGTCTTTAGATTCAGACAGGAGTTACACTATCAGTTATTCTGGTTGTCTAGCTCATGGACCTTTTCAGTTTGCATAATTGAAGACATCAATTCCTCTAGAGAACCTTGACTAAAACATACTGTGATATCAAGTATGGTTCTAAAAGAGTAGAATGTTAAGGAAGAGTTTATGAGTTGGTTCTGGGATTTCCACCTCAATCTCAATTGGATTTAATGACACTAATGACTTCCCGTAGTAAGAACGCATGGTGTGATCTGACAATAGAAGTATGTAACAGTATCTCTACTAGAAACTACTAGTAAATCAGTTATAAGAAGGAACTGGGTAACTATGTATATGATACTTTTGAACAATTTTGAAGAACAAAATCACTTTGTTATTCCTAATATCACTGGGCAAAGTAGTTAAACAAAGGACGAATTCAGGGGGTTCCCAATTCATGTACAGCATAAATGACCTGAAAGTTTCTATATGTGCCCAAGGAGAACCTACCCTCATTCTGCACCTGGCTGAATAGCAATGCAATAAGACTGTTACAGTAAATTATCATTAAACTTAATAAAGTGGTGACTTCAAATACAGCTTCTATACCAGATATGTTTTCATTGCTAGAACAAATTAAATGATACCTGGCACCTGGTATGCAGAAATTAATAGAGCAGTGCCTTTTCCTGCACCGATGTCAATAAAACTCACCAGCAGCATTTTGCTTGTAGCTGGCAAGGCCAACAACATTCTTTCATAGTCCTACCTCAGAGATAGATCTACTTTCCAGTCCTATATCATAAATTATTCCATTGGAATCTTTTTCAACAGGTATCACTCTGATTCGTTACATTAATGCCATTATATGAATTGGACCCAGTTAGCAAAAGTAACACTTACTGTTGACTTATTGGTAGATATGAGAGGTTAGAAAATATGATAAAAAAATTCAGGAACCTTCTACCTCAATGCAATTTCTGGGGATCAATTTAGGCAGACTGAGTTTTGTTTTGTTTTGTTTTTAAGATTTATTTATTTGTGCATACAGAACTTGGGTACAGGTCAGAGGCTCAGGGGCGGCGAGAGGCTTCACCAGAGACAGAGTGGGGAGCAGAACAGGCAGATCTACGAAGTACACTGCTGAGGGGAGCAGTGGGTGGGTCAGGAGAGGTCTGCCACACCATGTGGTCACCTCCGGGGCAGGCAGAAGTGGCTTTAGCTTCTCAGTACTGTGCTTTAACCCGCTGCGCCACCAGGGAGGGCCGCAGACTGAGATTTTAACCTTTTAAGGTTAAAACTGGTCTCTCTACAATCAAAACAGGCAGTGTTCAATCAGTGTTGGTGGTATAGTGGTGAGCATAGCTGCCTTCCAAAAAAAAAAAAAAAAGGCTGTCTAGTGGACTTCTTTAGATTGGATGTAACATACATATTCCTTCTGTAGGTGTACTATCCTGATCTGCTAATCAAGCTACCCAAAATGCTGCGAGTGTTGAGTATTGTCCAGAGTAAGAGAAGGCTATGCGATAGATCCAGGCTGTGGTGTAGTTGCTCTGCCACCTGGACAATATAAACACCCAATCTAATGGAATCAGTGGCAGATGGAAATGCTGTTGGAATTGTTGCTTTGCCCCAACAGAAGAATCAAAGCACAAGCCTTGGAATTTTGGAGCAAGACCTAACATCCATTGCAGATAATTTACTCTCCTTTTGAGAAACAACTTTTGGTCTGCTCCTGGGCCTTAGTAAAGACTACATGCTTAACCACAGACTAACATGTGACCTGAGCTACCCACGACAAACTCAGTGTTAACTGACCCACCAAATCATAAAGCAGGATGCACACAACAGCATTCCATCCTAGGATAGGATGGAATGATACATAGTGTAGGCAAGTAGGAACAAGTAGGCAATGAAGGCAAAAGTAAGTTACTTATAGAAGTGGACAGACTATGGTGTCCATTCATGCTATCTTCCTTCTATCAGCATGCACCTAATGTCTTATGAGAAGTTCCTATTGTACTTGAAATAGGAAGGGAAGACTTGACTAATTGACAAATGGTTCTGTACCACCGAAAAGTGAACAGAGTTCCTTTGTGGAATATCCCTGAAGGACAACACTGAAGGGAAATCTTTCCAGCAGGCAGACCATAAAGCAGTGAACCTGGCTGTTCAGTTGCTTAGAAAGTGATGTGGCCAGACTTGAAATTATACAATGATTCATGGGTGGTTGGCTAGATGGTCAGGTACTTGGCAGGAACATGATTAAAAACTGGTCACAAAGAAATGGGAAATGAGAAGGCATGTGTGTCTCAAACAAGTGCTCACTAGAAAGTTATCTCAACAGACAATTTTATAGTCAAATAGCTAGTAAAACCTCTTCTGTGGATACCAGTGTCTTTTCACCATGACTACTGTCATCACACAATGGGCTCATGAATAAAGTGGCCATAGTAGTGGGGATGGAGGCCATGGATGAGCTCAACATTAAAAACACTTCCATTCGGGCCCTTCCTGGTGGCGCAGCAGGTTAAAGCACTGCACTGAGAAGCTTAAGCCTCTTCCGCATGAGTTCAATTCCCGCCTGCCCCGGAGGAGATCCACATGGCAAGGCAGACCTCTCCTGACCTGCCTGCTGCTCCCCTCAGCAGTGTACTTTGATCATCTGCCTGTTCTGCTCCCCACTCTGTCTCTGGTGAATCCTCTCACCCTCCGCATCTCTGGCCTGTACCCCAGTTCTGTATGAATAAATCTTTTAAAAAATAAAAAAAATAGAAACACTTCCACTCACCAAAGTCAACCTGTCCACAACCACTGTTGAATGCTCCACCTCTGCAGAAACCAACACTTAAACCCCAATATGTTAGTGTCATCCCTTCCCTGAATGACCAGCCAACTAATTGCTGGCAGGTTGACATCGACTGCTTCCATAATAAATGGGGCATTTTTTTTTATCATCGTATCATATTTATTTAGGTAACATTGATTCACAACGCTGTATGATTTAGGACATAGGTTCACACCTCTTCAGATGTATTTTATCACATCATACCTACCACCAAAGCGCCCATAATCCAATGAGTCCACTCAAATGGGGCATTTTCTTTATGGATAGATACCTTTAGCTGGATACATATTTGCTTTCCCTGCAAGCAATGTTTCTACTAAATATAGTAATCATAGACATACTAGCCATAGATATACCAAACTGCTTAACTACTGTAATGGTATGCTATGCAGCATTACTTCTGATAGGGGCACCTACTTCAAGCAAAATAAATGCAGCAAAGTATTCATAGTCACATAATTCACTAATTTTATCATGGTCCACAGCATCCCAAAGCAGCTACTTTTATAGAATGGTGAAGTGGCCTTTCAGAAACTTGATCACAGAGCCAGTTCTAGATATCCCCACCTTATAGGGGTAGGACAAGGTTCTCCAGAAGCCTGTACTCTGTCTTGGTGGTTAATACTTCATTCTATTTTTCCCTAAAGTCAGGATTCTCATGTTTAAAAATTAAGGATTAAAAAGAGTTAAAGCATTCACTATTTTCCTTAGTAAACATGGAAAGAATGTCTTCACACTCTTCTATCCAGCACTAATGGAAGTTCTAGCTAACACAGAGAATGAAGAATTAAGTCATATGAGTTGGAAAGGTTACCATGACATGATTTCTACTTAGAAAATCCCACGGGATCGACAACAAAAACCTCCAAGAACTAAGTGATTTCTGCAAAGTTAAAGGACATAATATCAACACTCAAAATCTGATTGTTCTTCCTTAAGCTAACAGTATGTGGCAACTAAAATTAAAACACATTAAAGAATGACTCTTTAAAAACTAACTTTAGGTCATTCAGTAACTCTAGTTAATTTAGTCAAATGTATGCTGAAAATCACAAAATGCTGACGAAGAAAATCAAAGACCTAAATGAGATATAAATCATCTATAGTTTTAAAAATAATTATGCTCAAAATCTCAGTAATTTTTCTGTAAGTAAAGAAAATTTAACATTTATAAATTTGTATTTGTTTAACTACAAAACAGTTAAACAATTTTGAAAAGAGAATGAAGTGAGAAGAAATCACTCTGCAATGTTAAGTCATTGTGGAACAAAAGAATCCAAAATGAAATCTTCCAAAATACACAGTTCATTTTTTAAAGGTGAAGAAATGAGTCAGACGTTGCTGCAACCGAACATAAAGAGGCACGAAACAAAACACTGACCAAAGTTGCTTACCTTCTATAAAAATAAACTGCAAATGCATCATTAATTTGGTAGAAAATATAACTATAAAACTTTTAGAATAACTAATCTTAGTATAAAAGTTCCTAAATACAAAAAGCATATTCCATAAAAGAAAAAAGTAATCAACAGGACTTTATCAGAATTAAAAACAATTGCCTTGTTTAAAAAGATGAAGTCAAGGTCTAGACTGGAAGAAAATAATTACGAATTGCACCCTAAGGACTTACATCTGGGCTATGAAAAAAACTCTTAAAACTCAATACTAAGAAAAACAAACAATCCAGTTAGAAAATGGGAATAGATAGAAAAAGTCATTTCATCAAAGAAATGATACGGATGATAAATAAACACATGAAAAGTTGTTCAACATCCCTCAACTAACAACTATAAACCAGAGACATTCTATGGGGGAAGTGAGGGGAACAACATGAAAACGGGGGTGGGAAAAGCACATGGGGCTATGGTGATGGCACATGGGTGATGGAAGTCCTCGGGGATTACAACTAAGATGAAAAAAAATGTATAAAATGAATAATGTAGATAGATAGATAGATAGATAGATAGATAGATAGATAGATAGATAGATAGATAGATAGATAGATAGATAGATAATTAATTTTAAAAAATAACCAAAAAATTTTTAAAAATGAAGTTATGTACCCAGAAGAATGGGCAAAATTTTTAAAAAGTGATATAAGCAAATGCTGCATAGGATGTAGAGAAGATAAAGCACTATACATGACGGGTGCTACTATAAAATGGTCCACAGTAACGTTCTAGACTTTTAAACAAGAAATGTTAAAGCTTTTATCATACAAAACTATACGTGAATGCACCAAGCAAATTTATTTGTATTAACAGAAAGTGGAAACCACCCAAATGTCCTCAATGGTTTAGTGGTTAAACATACTTGGATAGTGACACAATGGCATATGCAAAAAAAAGAAATGAGCTATTAATTCATGCAACAACATGAATGGCTCCCAAGGGCATCAAGGTTGTTGATGAAATGAAAATCTGAAAAGGTGACATAACAGTATCATAGAAATGATAAAACTAGAGCTATAGAAAACAGATTATTACTAGCCAAGGGACAAGATAGAGGTGAGAAGTAAGAAACACGTCTACAGGGATTTTGTGTGTGGTGTTGGAACATTTCTAAATTGTGAATATGGCCATGGTTATACATGTCAACAGACCAAAAGTGGGATCAAAAGTGTATAGAACTACATCAGTTTGCACACACAAACAAGACTGGATATAAACCTTGATTTTAAAAAACTGTCTTACGGACTATAGTTAACAGTACTGGATCAATGTGAATTTTCTGTTTTTGAAATAATACCATAACCACACAAATACCACTATAGGGGATACCTAAGTATTCAGATAACAATATGTACTATTTTTGCAAGATTTTGTGAGTCTGTAATTATTTTAAAATAAAAAGGAGAAGAAAAATAGTAGTGGAATGATTATAGGAAAAACAATAACTTACTGTGAGGTTTATAATTTATATAAGAATAAAATGTATAGTACAAAGCATGAAAACTAGAAAGAGAAAGTGCACTGTTGGGAGGTTCTTAAACATATGTGAAATAGTATAATATTACTTGCAGGTAGACCTTGATTCACTGAAGTTACAGATTGTGAACTTTTGGGTAAAAAGAGAAATAAAAACAAAGAGGTATAATTAATAAACAAATTGTGACAGAAAATAGAAAAAAATGCCAAAACTCTTATGACACAACATAAAAAGTGAACTCTAATATAAGACAGAATTTAACAATAATTTGTCAATCTTTATTCAATTATAATAAATGAGTACTATACTAATACAAAATGGTAGCAATGCGAGAAAGGATAGTTAATTGTACGCGTGAATTTGGCTAGACTATGATACCCAGTTATGTTGCTATTAAGGTATTTTTTAGATTTGACTAATGTCTAAATAGAACATTTAAGCAAAGCAAAACATTCTCCACAATATGTACAGGTCTCATGTAAACAAAAGCCTAAAGAACAAAGACTAAGTTTCCCCAGAGTAGAAAGGATTTTCCTCAGAACTACAACTCAGAAATCCTTCCAAAGTTTCCTTCCTGTTGTCCTTATAGTTTCCAATTCAGTACTGTAACATCAACTCTTTCCTGAATTTCCAACCTGCATGCTTTCCTACAGATTTCAAATTTTCAATCACCAAGTACATGAGCCAAATTAATAACCAATTTTCTCAATATCTATCTAATCTAGATAGAAATGGAGACTCATGCAGAAGGAAAGAAAGAGACCTATTATAATTCTCTGGAAAACTAATACACTGCTCATTTTATTCTGTAAATCTATAACTATTCTATACAATTAAATCTATTAATTTTTAAAAACCTAATTCCAAAGAAAGTAGGAAAAAAGTAAAAAACAAAATGAAGTATAGGTAGTACAAACATAATAAATACCAACATGGTGAAGTTTTGCAACAATGCAGGTAATTAGAAAGAAGTTCTAATTAAAAGGCACTTTCACTATAAAAAGCAAAATGTACTTATATGGTGACTACAATATAAAGATACAAAAAATAAAAGGACTGAAAAATATGGAAATAGCATTGAAAATTAAATAGAGTAGCTATATTAGATCAGAAAGAGTATACTTCAGAAAAACGACAATGTAAGGGGATTAGAGAGAAAGGTCTCATGGCACATCTCAATTCATTATTTAATATAATAATAGAGCTTTAATGGATCCAAGTATATAGAAAAATAATTTCATCGTTAGAACTAGAGATTTGAATACTTTTTGTGCAATAATAGAAAAAGTATGAGTAAAAGCATAACAGACCTGAACAATTAGCAAATCAACCTACTTATATTTATACAACATTCCAATAAACAATATCTTGCAAATTTTTAATACACATGAAATGTTCACCAAGTTTCATGTTAATATACCTAAGACATTTACTGGGCCCAAAACAAGTTTTGATAAACCAAAATGTGAATTAGCCCAGAAATCTAGAGAGAAAGCTAATAGGCAATATGCAAATATTAAAACAAACAAAAATACATGAATCAAAAGAAAATTAGAAAAATTTAAAAATAACTTTAAATGAGTGAATAAGGAAACATATCAAAATTTGTGTTAGCACAGTAAAGCAGTATATTGAGCAAAATTAACAGCAGGAAAGATCTCAAATAAATGATGTTAATGCTTTTTTTCCCCAGAAATAGAAGCAAATCACAAACCAAACTGAAAAAATAATAAAAATAATATAACTCAAAGAAACAGAAAACGAAGAGTAGGGAAAATCAGTAAATCACTGACAATTTCTTATTTCCTTAATATATATTCTCTTGCCTACATATAACAGCTGTTATCTACTTATTTATATTTGCTATTCCAAAAGCTGTTTATTAAAAAAGAAAAAAAAGACCATATATTTATTGATAGACAAATCACTTGCCACAGTAATGGCAGGGGTTGGGGTGGGGGGATGGAGGGAGACAAGTTATCAATAATAGATTCTATAGACAAAGTGCCATAGTGAATATCAAGAAAAATGTTATACTACTGATAACTGAGATAAAATAGACATTCCTTAACTCATCCAATAAACTAACCATCATTTGAAACAGATAATCTGATTAGCACTATATCCATTTTTTAGAAACTATTTTCAAACTCTAGAAGTTACCACAGAGAGAAAGATAAAAGACACAGGAAAAGTCAGACCCATAGAGTATCACTGATGAATTTTATCCAGAAGTTAAGAAAGAAATACCATTTCTACACAAAGGCTTCCAGAAGATAGATCTTAGTAAACACTTCACAACTCATTTAAAGAAGCCAGCATAACTTTATCAAACCAGAAAGCCTAGTTTGATACCAAAACCAACACAATTTTTTTTTGTAAGGAAAGAAAAGTGTGGACCAATCTACCTCACAAACAGAAACAAGAATCTTCAACAAAAATGTATCAAATAGAATTTATGAATATATAAGCAGGCAATGTACTGGAAATTGTGTTGAAATTGTTTACCCTGGCAATGAAAGACTGGCTTATCATTTGAAAAAGATTCACTGTAATTCCCTGACACCTAAATTCTAGGATTCGGCTCCCTGCTGCCAAGTGAATTTAGGTTTCTCCAATGTGTTTCTTATCCTCTTCAGACTAGTGGCTACTGGAGGTATATTCTTTTCACGGATGACGGCATGAGTCCAACAGCTGACAAGTCAGACAACAGGCGCATATTGTTAGGCTTTTCTTGCGTCACATCCACTAACATTCCCTTGACCAAAGCAAGTCAATTGCTGAAACCTTTATCTTCAACAATGAGACTGGAAATACACTATTCCCCAGAGAGGACGGCAGTGATATTTACTTAACAATCAAAGCCACCACAAATAATGTAAACATTTCAACATTATGTTCAGTAATATCTAGTAAATGTTCCTGTCATTTATCATATTATATGAAGCATTTTTCCAGTCATAAAAATTAAATCAACTTTATGCAGATCTTACCATGTAAACCTAAAACCCATTAAAGAATTGCAAATGGGGATAATCATCAGTCCATTATTATATGCATCACATACCAGATTTTGTGGGGAGGGAGGGGAAACAAGAATAGAACTGCCCTCCTCCTGATTTTGGAATAAACTTATTCAATGTGCTAATTGTCCTTAAATTTATTTTACTATGCTTTTGTTATTTGTTAACATTTCCTCTTTGAATCATTACAAGTTCATGTATTCTTGTTCGTACTATGTTCTTATTCTCATTGAGCCAGTGAAGAAAAAGATTTGGAGTACTTAGACAACTCGGTAGAAAAATCTGAGCTTGAATAGATAGTTCAATTTTTAGACCCTACTCAGATTCTTTTAATGTCATCATACTGTAAGAGAAAGCACCCTCTCAGCCAGTGGGTAGTGTTTGGAGACAACTCAATAGTAAAAGGTGGAGCTTTCTGATTCCATCTGATCCTGAATGGAGGATGCTATGAACTAGAGGGAGCACAACCAAGTGGACCTTAAAAAAGACAAAGCAGGGGAACTGCTCTCCTTTTAATGGCTCCCAGATGGTCTCTACTCAGACGACAGTATCTGCTTGCAGTACACAGGGCATTCTGCCAAATGATAGCCACTAAATTTCCTTCTCTACTCTTAGGTCTCCCATTCCTTACTCAGATATAAACCTGCTTTTGAGGCTTGTCCTTTATTCTTAAGTGTGTGGATAAGGACTCAAAGAGTCTGTCCCACAGAATTTTGGTACCCAATGTAGGCCCAGACATCTGTACTTAGCCAGGCCAAAGGACCCTTCTTTGTGGTCACCATAAGCATACTGCAACTGCTGTACATATAGGAATTTCACCTTCTCCTTTAGAGGTGTTTGGCAATATGTCAGTGCATACTCTTGTGTGTATCTATGTATCTAAATTTTGTGTGCATCTAAATTTTGTGTGCATCTAAATTTTGATTTAGACATAGTTTCAACCTTCAGTTGAGGCAGTTCTTTCTCTTCCATTTCTTCAAGCTTTTATGTAGATAATACAATAAAGTCTGGAAGCTGGTTTTATCTGTGGGCAGACACATGTAGCTCATTTTCAAACTCTAGATTAGTAGTTTTGTTTCTGAGGGGGATTCTTGACTATGTATGAGTGCCGTCTGTAATTTCCTTTTGGTTCAGTAAGATATGAGCCTTGTACTCCAACTGAGAATCCACTTGGATAAATTCTGCTGTGTGGAACAAGATCAGCTGTAAGTCACGTGGTTTTTTGTCATGCTATTTCTTGGATTTTATATGCCGTAGAGTTACAGGATAGATGATTTATTGGTGGATCTTTTTAACTATGATGTTATTTTATGATTGGAAGCATTCTGTAAAAGACCAGGCAGAGGGATGAAGTCTCATATTTATAAGCCATAATGTGCCACATAAATTAAAATTAGAAAAGCCAGAGGCCTAAAGAAAAGGGAAACAGCCTTCCCCTGACCTTGACAGTTGTCAAGGAGGAAAGGAAGTAGAGACTGTGAACCCACCAGAGGAGAATCCCTTGCAGGGGGTCAGTGCCCTTGGAGGCTGCAGAGGATGCACCAGGATCACTTTTTCCCCAAGAGTGGACTGGAATGGCTTTTCCACCTAATACCATCCAGGGCACCCAATTCGGCCAAAGGAACTACCTTGGGTTAGGGGGGTTCTCTCTTCACCAGTTACCAATGCGTCAATTGAACAACTGGGGCAACCTACTGATGCTAATGGTCATGTACCCCTATTCCACCACAGACCTCCTGAAATACAGAAATCCTATCTCTTCATCCCAGCAGGACCCTCAAAGGACGACTTAGTTGTTTCTATCAAACTACTAAAGAGGACATACAGATTGAATGTGTTAGTATTTTAAAAGATACTAGAAAAAAAAATCAAACTATCCAATGAGGATATGCCTGATTTCTTGAAAGGATTATTCAAATGTATTGATCTTACATAGATATGAATCAGATGCTCCAGAAAACGCTCAGATAAATTAATACAATATTCACTGTACAAAATACTCCAGAATTTAGGAAGAAATTAACCAAGAAAAAAGGCACCACAGAGAAGAGTCCATCTAAACTGGTGGAGGTAGTCTTTGGAGCTTATAATGTAAGAGAGAAAAGGAGGCCTAACTTCCACTGTTTCTGCAGAGAGGAGCCAGGACAGGATTAGGAGAAAGACAGGATTAGGAGAAAGACAGGATTAGGAGAAAGACAGAAGGGACACAGAAAGGAAGTAGGAGAAGCTAACTTTTAAGGAAGAATCAGTGTGTGTGTTTATTTTAATAAACACTAAAAAGAGAGGGGTCCCAGGTTGGAAGAAGAAAAAAAAAAAGGAAGTAAGAAAGAAGCAGATGACTGCATGAAATGAAGATTCTGATAAGTGCCACAGGATGGAATTCTGGCAGAGGGAATAAAGGAGTAAGGAGAAGGGAAAGGCGATAAACAATAGCCAACAGTCCAAGCTCAGATGAGGAACAGGGAGTCCGCTCAATCTGAAAAAAACCTATAAAAATGATAATGCATTTGAAGCCCCAAGTAATTCATACCACAGGAGACTTTTTAATCAACTTTCTGGTGGACACTGGCACAACCTGTTAGGCTTTGAATTCTAAATTAGCATGGTCAGTAACTGTACTATATTAATCACTGAGATTGTGGGAGGGAACAGAAAGCCTTCTTACAATCTCTGGAATGTCATTTTGTAATATAAGCCTCCAACACATCTTTTAATACATGGAAGAGTGTACAATTCCCTTCCTCCTTGGCTATGACCTCTTCAGTAAACTTAATGAAATAGATAATTTCTCACTCCAAGATCACAGGCTGTATCTACAAGTAACCCCAGAACATGTCTTGCAATTCCAGATGGTACTCATTCAGGGCACACCACCAAAAGGTGAAAGAGTAAATAAAGTAGTTTAGAATGATGAAATTCTGGGATGTGCCAAAAATGCAGCCCCTGTAAGAAAAACAGTGAAAAGGAACAGAGCCCCCAGGAGAAAATAATATCCTCTAAATGAAGAGGCCTTGCAGGGAATTCAATCACCATCACAAAGTTCTTCAATCTGGCCTCATTTATTCCTGCTACTCCCCAACAACACTGATTTTACCAGTAAGAAACCACACACAAAAACGTTCCCTTTTTGTTCAGGATTTGAGGGCCACTAATGGGACTGTTCAAACATTTCCAAATATGCCAAATGTTTAACTATGTTAACAGCCACACCTGAGGATTTCAGCTGGCTTTCAATGTTGGACTTACTGAATGTCTTTCACAGCATCAAGTAGATTCCTCTGATCAGTTACTTTTTGCTTTTGAATGGCAGAACACCGAGTCTAAGAGCACTGCACAATATTGCTGAATTCACTATACTTCCTTGAGGGCTTAAAATTCCCCTCATTATCTTTGGGGAAATACTGACCAGTGATCACAGAAAGCTCCAACCAAAATGGGATTCTCCCTCAATATGTGGGATGATTTACTGATTGCCAGCCCTGACTATGAATCTTGCCTAAAGAATAACATATTTATTGTCTTTGAACTATTTGACAGGGTTTGATAATAAGGATTTAACTCAGAAGACTCAAATATACAAATAAAAGGTGACAAATGTGGGATATGAGATTAAGAAATGCAAATCAAGCCTTATGACAGAGAAAACAGGTGATTTAAGGTCAAGTCACTGACCATTAAGGACAACTACATGGATTTTTGGAAATGGCTGCAACTTGCAGAACCTGGATATCCAAATTTGAGCTAATAGTAAAATCTCAGTGATTGAGGCACAGACACTGAACCTATTTTGAACCCTATAATGTCAAAAAGTCTTTGATGAAATAAAGAAAAAACTTATCTCAGTTCCCGCCTTAAGACTGGCAGATTCCAGAAGCCTTTACAACTCTATGTTAATGAGAGACAGGAAGTCAGCCTGGAAGTGCTAATCTGATTATTAAGGACACAAATAATAGTCCATTGCAAAACTGTCCAAACAAGTGGACTACAAAACTAAGGGATGTCCTCCTTGTTTATGGGTTGTAGCTGCTACATGTGACCTTCTAACGAAGCAGAGAAATGTAGTTAAGTCAGTTCTATATGAGATTTTGATATTACTGGAACAGAAGGGCGGACTGCTGGATGCATTGGGGAAATATTAAGCAGCTGTATTTATTAAATAACCCCGAAATGCTGCTGTGAATCACTAGCTCTTAAATCCAACGACTCTGTTCCCAATCTAAGCAGAGAGCTTTAAGGGTAGAATCTTAGCCAGTAAGTATTTAGAAACTATTGACCATGTATGCTAGTTGGTCAGATTTGTATGAACAGGACCTGCCAGATTCAAAGTGGGAGAAGTTTACAGATGAGAGCAGTTTTATGGAACAGAGATGCTGACATTTAGGATATGAAGTGATGCTTCTTTTCATCAAAGACTATAGAAGGCAAAGTCTTTCCAGCTGAGATAAGGGTACAGAAAGCCAAAAAAAAACCAAAACCAACTTTGATCTAAACTCTGGAACACTCTCAAGGTAAATGGACAAACCATACACAAAGAATTAAAGAATTCTTAACTTTATGGGTCTGCAAACACATGGGGTAATATGGAAAGAAAGGAGGTCCCAGCCAGCCAGTAACAAAGATGTTAAACAACCAGAAGAGATGTTGGCATTGCACAGGTGAACAGTCTGGCTAGTTCAATGTGAATAAGGCTGCCTTTCCATCAGTCAGTGGTAAAAGAAATATAGCCTTGGAAAACTGAAGTTTGTCCTCATGAAGAACCAAAGAAAAAGCTCTGTATCTTTGCAAATAAGTCCAAATGCAATTTTATAAGTTATTCCACATGAGTTAAATGAAAACCAACAGAGCTATGTTCACAGGCTGTATGTCTTCTTTGTGTTTAATCAGTCTGGCATCTGAAGGATAAAATTTACATAAATGGTACCTATAGTAATTGTGAGCTCAGACACATATAAGGATTAGTACAAGAACTAGTACAGGTGCTTCCTGGAAGTGTGGTATGGGATAATCTTTCGTTAATGAGAAAACTAATTTGGAATTTAATGGTTTGTTTTAAAATAATTATGTCTTTCAAGCTGTGGTATCAAGGATACCATTTTTCTTTACTACCTACATCATTTGTGTTGGGTATGAGGTACAGAATGATAGGTCTAAGATGAACTTAGAGGTAAAATGACAGTTGGGAAATTATGGGTTTCTGAGGGTAAAAATTCCAGTTGAGAATGGACTACTACTCAGCAATCAATACAGATAAATTCTTGCCATTTGCAACAACATGGGTGGAACTGGATGCCTTTATGCTAAGAGAAAGACAAACTACCAGATGCTTTCACTCATAAATGGATACAGAAAAAGTAAATAATCTACAACAACAAAATTACGAAGAAGCTGACAGAACAAAATCAAAAGAAGCCCTAAAAATGTGACTGCAAAACTGAGAACACTTAATGAGGCTGGGAACAGACGTGGAAAGGGATATAATGGTCAATGGCAAAGGATTATAGGTACCTGGATGGTGGTGATGGTTAATAATATACATCTAACTAGGTATGAACCTATTGCTCTACATAATATACCAATGTTATCTCAATAAATGACAAACAAAAAAGAATTCCCTTTTGTGGAAATGGAATAAAAAGTGAAGGTATGATGGATGGAAAATACTCACTTTTGGGAAATAATGTAAGAAGATGTGAAGAGTCTAATTTTGTCAATACTGCTGATGGGGCTTAGTTGGAGTTTGTATATCTTAAACAGTCCCTGTTGGGTAATTAAAAAGTGGTTTTTATTGTTTTGTTTTTTAATATTTATTTATTTTAAGATTTGTTTACTTATGCACATAGAACTGGGGCAGAAGCCAGAGGTGCAGGGGCAGTGAGAGGCTTCACCAGAGACAGAGTGGGAAGCAGAACAGGCCGACTGACAAAGTACACTGCTGAGGGGAACAGTGGGGAGCCAGGAGGGGTCTGCAGGGACATGTGGATCACCTCCGGGGGCACGGGGTGGGGGTATCTAACTCGCACAGAAGCAGCTGAGGCCAGCTTGCAGTGCTGTGTCCTAACCCAATGAGCCGCCAGGAAGAGCCCCCGTTTGTTTTTTAACCCTAATATTTATGCCAAAATGTCCCAGAAATCTAAATTAGGAAAAATTGGCAGTCTTTTGTTAGACTGATTAGAAGTTTTAACCTCAGTAGAACTCCTGAGACAACCCATAAAATTTCTTCTTTATGGGAAAGATATACAAATTTGACCTATTCAATATTTTTCTGCTTTTCAGAATTTAATGGGAAGCACTTTTCTTGAGAGAATGCCTAACCTTAGTACACACATAAATATTAATATTGGTGCTCTAAAAATCATGTGGAACATCTTAGTCTCATACAATATTGCTTGTCAATTCTGGCTGCTGTCATTCTGGAATGATGTAAGTTATAATACTGAACAAATTTCCATGTCAATTATGTTATTATCATATCTTCAATTTTCAGTATTTCAAAATTTTAACATCTGCAGAAACTGTTACTGGAAAAATTTACAGGAGAAAGACCTTGACAATATTGTAAGATCAATGCTAATTCATGGGAACTTAAAGAGTTCTAATGTAGGAATGGACTATTGAAAATGAACAGATTTTAATAAGTTTTGTTGAAATGATACTGGTTTTTTTTTTAATTTAAATCTTTTTCTTTTATCTGATCATGATCTGCAACCAACACTGCACTACATTTGATAAGTAAAACTCTCTCCTTGAAATCTTAATATGGAAATATGTTAACAGGTATTCTTATCACTCAAGGCAATGTGTATATCTTTGCATAATTTCAATAAGATTGTTTAAGAAAATTGGAAACATGGTTACACTAATTTTGCTTTGACTGGAATGTCACACTTTAGATTATTTCTGATGGTTGAGACTGAACAGGAAGAACCTGCCACCTTGCAGCAGAGCAGAGCTCCTGGACTTCAGAGCAGAGCTCCTGGACTTCAGAGCAGAGCTCCTGGACTTCAGAGCAGAGCTCCTGGACTTTCCGGGACAGTAGGGAAATTTACCTCCACTGGCAGGCCTCACGGCTCCAGGGAGAAAAGCCCTCAGAACCTATTGAAGAGAACCTAAAGTACAAATGTTGCAGGTGGAATGAGCTGAGATGATACCATAGAGTCGCTCACAAAGCCTAAACAGGCCAAATTCGCTCAATCTGAGATCCCATATGGAAAGCTGCAACAAACTCGCTGGAAATTCTACTTGGTTATTTTAAACTATGAGTTTTATGGGGGCAAAAAAATAAACAGATAAAAATGGATTGGAGTTCAGCCCTCCCTGGCTGGCACAGTGGGTTAAAGCACAGCACTAAGAAGCTAAAGCCACTTCAGCATGAGTTTGATCCCTGCCCCAGAGGTGACCACAGGGCGCAGCGGCCTAGTCTGTTCCCCACTGTCTCTGGGAAATCCCCTGCACACCTGGCCTGTACCCCAATTTGGTATGCATAAATAAATCTTTTTTAAAAATGGATTAGTTTTAAGTAGTTTACAAATGCATTTTATTGTACTATTTGACAGAACTGAGACGAAAGTGAACAGAAGGTTATTCTACTAGGAGTTTCCCCTCGTAATTTTTGAGGGCTATTTTTCCCCCTTCAACTTTTCCTGCTATATGCTTACTATTTGTTACACTAAAGTCTCCAGCATTTTTTGGCCAAGACTATTTTGTAGAAATGGAAGAGGACTGCCACACTGGTGAAGCAAAGATAATGTCGCATGATTGATTGCTATTTCCTTTGAAAATACTGAAACCCTGGAGAGAATGGTCTTCCAAAACTAACCTAAAAATTCAGACATGTGACTTTCATCACCACAGAAATTGAAAGGGGGAAAGTTGTAAAAGGAACAGTGAAAAACAACCCCAGAGCCAGTGGATGGCACTTGATTGTGAAGGACACAAGTTTCCAAACTCCACTCCCTAACTTCCTGAATGGAGGTTACTGGGTTCTGAGGGTGGACTAAAGATGCCAGGTTAACCTTAAAAAGACCTAACGTGGGCATGCCACTTTTTTTTTTTTTTTTGCTTCTATTTGTACCCTGGCCTCTGTTCTACAATCAGAAAACATGAGCTGAGCAAACAGCAGCCTGCCACATAAAGTCATAGATTCCCTTCTCTTAGTTCTCCATTCTCTTACTCCTATGTGAATCTGCTTTTGTGTCTTGTCCTGTATTTTTAAGTGTGTGGGTGAAGATTCAATCTAAGCCATCCTTCTTCCCTCCCAAGTTTGCCCCATACTAAAACTTCTAGAAAATCAAATCTAGAAAATCAAATCTGAACACTTACGTAGTGTTTTTCAAAGTGTAAATTACAATCACAAATTGGGAAATCAAATTTCACATCAAGTAAGGTTAAAGATGCACAAAGTATATGTAGATGGTTACTCAGAATGGCTATTAGGATAGAAAGCCACAGCCATTCTTTATATTCCCTCCCAAATTAGCCACTATTCTGAAAGAGTGCAGGTCACTCTCAGCAGCATCCAAGCATGCAGTAAAACCTCTGTGGCTGTCCACAACGGTCTCCAATTCCTGCCTTCCTGTTCTCTGATGAAGCTTTCCAACTAGGCTTTCATTTACAGCAATTTACTGAAATATCTTTATGAAAATCATCAATGGCCTCTACTGTCTAATCCAAAAGATTCTTAGTCCTTGTCTAACAAGACTCATCATCAGCCTATGACTAAATTATTTACATTTTCTTCTCTTGGTGTTCTGGTTCTCATTGTTGCTCCTGGTTTTCAGCCTATTTTACTAGAAATTCAATTCCAGTCACTTTTGCTGGTTCCTCCTCAACCTTCCTGAGTCTAAAGTCAAGAGACCCCAGAGCTCACTATACAGACCTCTTCCCTTTCAGGGTACACAAGCACCTCAGGTGATCTCAATAGAGACCATGACTTTAAATAATGTCTTTAGACTTAAAGAGTCTCCAAACTCTTATAACTAACCCAAATACTCAGTCGAGAATCAACTTCTCCACCTGATATAAATTATATCCTAATTTCACATTTTTAAAACCTAACTTTCTTACTTTCTATAAAACCACTACAATTTGATTTTCTCGTGGCTTTGTTAATCAAATTGTTAGCATCTAATTTAGTGCTATTTTTAAAACGGTGCTATAGTGGGGATTGCTATAGGTTCAAAGAACAGTGGGTTCTCACACACATAATTTCGAGACCACTCATGCTCAGAAAACAACAATGGGGTTTATTTAACAAACGGGGTAAACAAAGTTTTCATGGCAACTACCTCACCCAGGTATCTCACTCTGGCCACTTATCCAAGATGGTGCCGTCCCACCAATAAGAGCCTGGCACTTGCTGGTTAGCAGTGGGCCAGGATCCGACTCACCGCTGCTGGAGGTGCTCACAGATGAAGTCCAAGCAGCCCGCAACAGTTTGAAGGTCAAGACGGACAGCGCTGGAGGCAACAGCCTGGGAGAGGCTGCCAGGAGGCCAGATACACCATGTTAACAGTTCTTGGTTGGCCCACAGCAACTGTGATGCCCGCAAGAAACAAGGCAGGTTTTCTACTGATTCAGGAGACATAAAGGAGACTCCAGCAGGCCCAGTGGCTTTTTTAGGCTTTTAATGTTCTTTCTACGCCAACTGTTGTAGGGCAATCCCTCAGGCTGGCAAGGCAAGAGGCCGGCATCCAGATGGTTGGTGGGCCTCCCAGCCCCCAGCAAACCTTTACTCTCTTTGGGCTCTCTCTGGCACTGCTTTGGTCTCCTCCTCTGTAGCAGACTGCTGCTTCATCTTCTGCTACCCCGGCCCCTGCCACGCACCACCATACAAGCCCCTGCTGCACCAGTCCTCTGTGACACCGCCCTTACATGCTTAGCCTGCAAGCGCAGGTGTGCCCATTTACTCATGCCCACACGATACTCCAGGCATCGGCCATCAGGCATGAGTATCCCGAGCCCAGGCTCCCAAATGACTCCTGCATTCAAGTCCACAGGTGATAGCCACAGAACTCAATGGCACAAAGGCCCGAGTAATCATTTCCCTACACCAGTAATAACAAATCTTTGAGACAACAGGCCTAGGGCCTGGTATTCTTTTCCAGTAATTTCAGAGGCAGGCTGGAGGCACTTCACCTGCCTCCAGCCTCTGCAAAGCTCTTTGGCTTCTCCTTGAAGGTTTTTGGCTACTCATCGCTCTTCTTCAACCGCTGTACACTTCCTTCTTCTTTCTTTGCAGGCCAGAAACAGAGTCCTCCTCAAGCACCCAGTGAGTCTCAGAGTCCGAGTGTGCCCTCAGAAGCCAAGAACAGCAATCTTTCCAGAGTGAGCTTGAGAGTCTCCCAGGAACAGAGTTCCCTGTGTGAGCACTCATTAGAAACACAGTAAGAGCCCCAAGCTGGCTCCTGCCATGCCTTATATTGTTTTTTCAGACCCCTTCCCCCACCCCCATACATGTCTGGTTTCAATCCCATGGCTGAGTGGGCCATTTACCAATCAGTTCTTAACTCCACCTAAATGGTCCATGCTACAATCCAGGGCCAAACCCCCTGGCCTCTACTGTCTGCAGCTGGAGGAAGCCAGGCTGGAGCAGGTCCAGTGGGGCCCCATACCCCTCTGTACAGCCTGAGCCAGAGCCTGGATGCCCTGAGGCTGCGCGGGAGGGGCGCCACTGCTGCCTGCATCACTGCTGGCCTCTGTCTGCAGCCTGAGCCCAGAAGGGTCACCGGTGGTGGGTGTAAAATGCCTGCAAGCAGCTTCTTTGGACAGGTGCTGGTGCCCTGGGCGACAGTCTGTCTGCAATTTCATTTAGGCCTACACCTTTACAACTAGGCATATATCATGCCCAATCTAATGACAAATCATGCCACCTCTTCCTTCAAAACAGATCTCGAATCTATTCATCTTTCCCCCTGCAACCACTCTAACCTAATACATTATCATCTTACATTTGTAAGGAGACTTGGTCTGGATAAGGAGACTAAAGTAAACCTCTTACTCATTTTCCATATTTTGCTATTTATTCCATCTCCTTGATAGATCATTGCTTCTAAAAGCAGGGACATAGTGTGGCAAAGCTGGCTAAGAAAGTGGCAACTTTTTTTCTATCTATACTGTAGATTTTCATGAAAAGGGAGAAAAGAAGCATATAAGAGCATGAGGTATCTTAATTAACCAGCCTGGTACAGAGATTAGGACAGCAGTTAGGGAATTCAGGAAAACAACCGTAGCCAAAATGCTTTTAGTACATATTGAGCTGGACCATCTCCTACAAAGCATTTTGAAGATCAGACAAAACCTACGCCAAATCAAGCAAAAGGGACTCCTATCACCTAACATCCTGACATCTCGAAAATCCAAAAAACCTTTCCACCATGAAAAAAGAACTGTGGGAACTTGCAAAGATTACTAAAATAATCTGCTCCTAGGCAAGTCACTAGACAATTAGATTGAATATCAGATAACTTTATTGTGGCTACTTCTTTCAGGAGTAAGATCATTTTAGATGGCTAGGGTTGCTTTTTAAGTCTAGAAATCAAAATTCCCCAAGAATGGGTAATGCAGATTTCTTCCAAGAAGTTAATATAGAATGTCTCTCATAAAATATACCAATACCAACAGTACAGAGATAGAATACAGAACTAGACATCATCCAGTCATTTTCTTAACTTAGTATGACATTCCAATCAACAAAAACTTGATAAGGATACTGGTCCTGACTCATGAAACCTACAATGTTAGTGTTATCATTAAGTATATATATCTTTGAATAAGAAAGGCAATAAGGAATCTCACAGCTGTAAATTACATGATTTTACCATGTATAGATTGAGTGCAAACTATCCAGTACATCTCTAGTGCTAAGATAGAAGGTGTGAGGGATACAAATAGTTTAGGCACTGATATTATTATTCTGTATTGGAATAAATGGGAAGTTCCTAAATATTCCTATGTCTTCATTAGGCACAATAAAATATCCTGAAAAAGTAAATTAAGTATGTACCTTTCAGTGCTGTAGTCTTTTCTTTTTCATCTGGACCTCCCTGCAGGATTTGTGCCATGCTTATCCAAATTGGCAACAAAATTAAAGAGCTCAAGGTAATAACATCAATCTTCAGAAGACAGTCTAGAATGAATGAAAGCAATAAATTAAGTGCTACTCAATCCTACCTATTCCATGAGAAGTTCCTAGATCCTCCCAGTTGGAATTAATCTACCCTGATTTCCCAGTGTATGTTTTGATGCCTGTACCACAGTACTGATCACAGCCTGCCCTGCACTAGTTATTTATGTATTTGTCTGGGTCACCTAACAAATTACAAGGCCCAGGACAGAGCTATCAAGTTTTTATCATCTTTATTTCTCTCATGTCACCAAACAATACCATCATGTACGGATTCCTAATGTGGCTGAATGAATTTTGCTACACTTATCATTTAGGTTTAATTCTGTAAATGAGTAAGAACAGATAATAACCTAAATTTAGGATAAAATTTCAGGTCATTTCAAAATCTTGACATGTCTTTTAAAATAATCTGTAAATATGTGTCATTACAAGGTTAAAATGTCTTCCTCTTGAACATAGTCAGAAGTAGAAAAATACTTATTACATAACATGCTTATAAATTACCTATAGTATAATTCAAATACATGATTAAGGGGGAAATTAGCCCTTTTAAAACTAAACTATGTCAAGTTCAATGTTTGGAAGTCATACTCTATAAATGGCACTCCAATAAACAATCATAGTATAAAATTATGATTTCTGAAAAGCTAATTCTGGGCCCTTCCCAGTGGCGCAACAGGTTACGATAAGTACTGCAAGCTAGCAGCAACTGCTTCAGAGCAAGTTGGATCCCAGCCCTGGAGGTGACCCACACGGTGTAGCTGACTCTCGTGTCTCTCCCGCTGCTACCCTCAGCAGTGTGCTTCATTGATCTACCTGTTTTGCTTCCCACTTTAACTCTGGTGAATCCTCTCACTGCCCCTTCACCTCTGGCCTGTACCCCAGTTCTGTATACATAAATAAATAAATCTTTTTTTAAAAAGAATCTAATTCTGCTCTCCTCTGGCCAAAAGGAAAGCATTAAATCAAGATGGTTTTTCCCAGGATGCCCACAAACAGGAAAAGACCCACCAATCCTTGAGTTAAAAAACGAAAATGCAACACATACAAAGGATAAAACAATTAAACTAATTTCCATCAATCCATAGTTGTTGATGGAACTACATCAAAACTACATTCATGACAATAATGAAACAAGAAAGAATATTCCTGACTGAGACCCAAGTGATTTGCTATCCACAAATTAAACCTGTTTCTATTCAGAGATACATTTATAATTATCTTTAAAAACTTTTCATAATCAGTAGAAAATAGAGGAAAATATTAAATTATACTGAAAGTGAATATTTTTAATTACGTTCCAAATGGTAAGCTGAAGTTCTCCTTATCACAATTCTCACTGTACTGAGTGAGGTAAGACAGTAACTGGTTCAACCACTGACCAATCATATGACTCTGAAAAATTATTTCACTTCCCTGTACCTCATTTTCCGCATGAAAAAGACAGTCATGCTTTTCTCATCATACTATAATGAGGTTAAATGTAAAACATTTATGTTTTATGTAAAACATAAAATAGGACAGTGCCTGATGCATTATTAAGTGTTCAACATATGTCGGCCTCTATTTTTTTAATTGTTGTAAAATGTATACTAGCTTCACTTCAGGGACAAGTCACTTAACATCCAAAACTTTCAGTTTTCTCATTCATAAAATGTAGCTCACAGACAGTGATTGAAAATTAAATACTATAAAGGGTGTGAGTAGTTCACCATTGCCATCACAAGCAGTACCACTGCTTCTTAATGGTGTGACATTTCCAAATGATAACAATGAGAATGTCTGACTATTTTTGATTGCGAAAACATTTTCATTTAGAGTGGAAGTAGCAGATATCTGTCTTCTGTGAATAGGTAACTCAAAAGTCCAATAAATTCTACATGAGTAAAATATGGCTATCAAAAAACATATCCTAGGCTATAGAGCAGGAATGTGTAAGAAACCAGAGATGCAATGGTGAATAAAACAGATAAGGTCACGAAGCATGTAGTGAAGGATGGGCTAGGGAGGGTAAAACCGTGAGGGGTAAACAGAGAAAATGTGGTGATGGTTTAAGGGTGAAATGCTCTAGAGAACATGGGAACTACAATAAAGGCAAAAAATAAATAAGTAAACAAAGTAACTAATTTTTTAAAAATACAAGGTCATTATGTGGGGGCTTATTCTCTAACTGCCAAATTAAATGATCAAGTAGCAGCAAATAAAATATATATGATATAGATCGTTTGTTTCAATACTGCAGAAGATCAATAGTGGTAAATAAGGACCATCTATTTACATTCAGGGATTAGCTTATCTGTCAAGGCCCACAATTTTAACCAGCAACTTCTTATTATACACCATCCTGAAGCAGAAGTTAAGCGGAAGTGTTCATAATGAGAGATTCCATACAGCGTTCTTTGCTGACAACTGTACAAGTAAATTAACTATTTATAGGGAACTTCTTGCATTTTTTACTATATCCCTTTGCCAATTCAATATTTCTTCTAAATATAAACTGTTTATTTTTACTAGCACCAAATTGTATGATTTCTAAAAAGAGCAATTTACACAACTGCAGTAATATTTATTAACATTACCCCACTTTAGACTTTGATTTCCATGAGAATAGGTGCCATGGCTATCCCTAGGACATGTCAGGGATGTTTGGAGTTTGATGGGTTTTTCTTCAATTTATGGATAAATGAATGACATATGTAGGAAAATAAGATTTTAAAGAATTATTTTCAATATTTCCATGGTTAAATATCAATAATCATTATTCTGATTTTACATGATAATCTAGAATTACCTGTTGCAACTCTCTGAAATGATGACATAAAAGGTAAAAGACAACTAATTACTGTGACTCTAAAGCTTACAGCAGCAGATGCAAAGCAGGTAAGCGTAAAGCAAAGGCAATTTGTTGCTTATTCACTGTTAAGACTTTTACCTTCTCAAGTTATTTTCCATGGCTGTGGCACAGCTGGTGAAGCTAAATCAGGCACATTATAAATTCTCAATTTAGTTTTCCTAATAAAAATTCAGAGTTATAACCTGCATGACCATAGATAAACACTACCGAAAATGCAGCCAGCAAGCTGTTTGATACATTTGATATACATTAATATGTGCACTCGACATAGTTTATTTAGCATTATCTGATAGAGGTTAGGTTATAGGGAATAAAGTGGTGGAAGGTTTTACTTATGTGAATTGGGACACAGTTGACATGTTGTATACTTCATGATAACCACTGCTGTTTAAATATGGTTTTCTAGAAATGGTTACAGTATAAACTAGATTCAAAACATCTCAGTTTGCAATTTCATTCTGTGAACTACACAAAGCAATTATCATATCTTCTTCACTTCTATGATTCTAACAGAGAATCCACTATGTATAAATAAAGCTATAAATAACTTGTCATGTGTAATCTTTATCCAGCCAGCATTTCAAAATATGAAACAGTAGAATATTTCTTATATTCTGTTTGCTTAAACTATGGCAAGAACACACAAAATATACAGAAACATAAATGGAATCCTTAAGTTTTTTATCTCTGTTCTTAGGCAACAGATAGGAATTAAACTGACATTGATTATGCAACAGAAGATCTTTTCACCTCACTTTCTGAATGCAATATGAAAATACAAAGTATATAACAAGCCAAATAAAACGGATTAATTCTCTGCAACCCCTGGAATGGTCTGATTTTAATCTGGTCTCAAAGAATCTATGCTCATTAAATCAAGCTCTGGAAATCCAGCTCAAAATAGCCCACATGCAATCAAAAGTACAGTAAGTGAACTGTACCAGAGATTTTCTACAAAGGAAAAGACCACCCAAATTACACTTAAATACCTGTGTTAGTCTTAAATTGTTCATCAGTGAAGGTTAGTTCATAATGGACAGCTTAGAGTTCTGAGGTGATAGTATAAAAAACACATATTTTGGAGAGCATGTTTTAACATGCACATTTTGTACAGTTTTATGGATTGGGAAACAAGGTTTTCAGCCTCGAGCAAGACAAACTCAGAGTCATATGGCCTCACAAATAATGGCAACCTTACCACATAAGAGCAGTAATAGGCTTGGAATGAGAAATCTAGGATTTTAATTCTAATTCTATCACCCCATAACTGAGTGGCCTTGAGAAAAAGTTAACTTTGCTAGCCTAAGTAATAGGAATAACAATGAAAATAAGAGCACTTCCCTTTTCAGTACAGTTATAAAGATTGTAGGAGGCTACATAAAAAACATTTTATAAATGCCATTAAAAATATTAGTAATCTGGCCCTCCCTGGTGGCGCAGCGGGTTAAAGCACAACACTGAGAATCTAAAGCCGCTTCCGCATGAGTTCGATTCCCGCCTGCCCCGGAGATGACCACATGGCGTGGCAGACCTCTCCTAACCCGCCCGCTGCTCCCCTCAGCAGTGTACTTCGTAGATCTGCCTGTTCTGTTCCCCACTCTGTCTCTGGTGAAGCCTCTCACTGCCCCTGAGCCTCTGGCCTGTACCCCAGTTCTGTATGCACAAATAAATAAATCTTTAAAAAAAATATTAGTAATCTACATAAAATCAATTAATTTATGATCAAGTTGCAAGGGTATCCAAATCACTACTGTTACAGGAATGAGAAGTTTTGATAAGTATTACTTTGGTTAATTCCATGAACAAATGATAAAGCCACACTATAGATAACCTATTAAATTCATTTGGGCATCCAAAACTATATTACTATAATCATAATAAACTTTAATTTTTTTCCATTATTTATTTACATTCTTTTCAACTTTATTGAAATTTGTGCCTGGACAATGTTTAATTATGTGAGTTCCACCTTTAAATAGCTCTGTCTGTAGAAAAACAGTTTCAAACATCTCCTAAATGTACATGTTGGTCATAAAGCCACCAAGTTCTTTAATGCTGATTAATATATCTTACTGGGTCATCACCACAACTGACAGGAGTTGACATATCTGCAATTTACAATGAGGCATCCGGGGTTTTGAGAAGTTAAGTAATCTAATCTAGACACCCCAGATGGTGAGGGGTGGTTGAATTCTCATTCTGGTATTCTGTGTCTTAGTCATGAGTTCCTCCACTCTCCCATTTCTTTATGCCATAGGATGTTGGCTGCACTGTACAATTCTTAGTAAGGGTTGAAATTTGGTAATAACTGCTTTACTTTTACTAACTAATCACATATTGTACTAACCTAAAAGTTAGACACACCCCTTTCTGTAAAAAAGCTAAGTATAGAGTTAAACAATTATACTAATAACACCAACAATAACATTTAATGGCAAAGTTAAACTTTGTTGAGACCACAGTTGAAGCCTAAGATATTTAAGTAGCATTCATGTCCCGAACTCCTTATTGCTTTTTAAGGGAAAAAATCTCTGTAAAGCCTGACTTTATCTAAATGTGTTACCAGGGAATGGTACCAATAAAATTCCCTCAGGATTTTTCATTTTTAGCTTCCATAATTTCCCAATTATTTATGGAGTGATAGTACATTCTAGAATCTCATGTTTGTATGTTATTTCAACAATGCTCATATCCTAGGACGATGCTCATATCCTAAGAATGAACTCAGAAAAATTTGAGAAGGCTCTATATTACTGTGACACTACAAATATCTTCCAAAAAAGTGAGGAAAAAATTTCAAGTCACCTTTTATAAACTTTGATATTAGTTATAGTGACCCTATTCAATTCATCAAACAACATACAAAATTCACACTTTACCTTACTTAAGAAAGGAGTTAAAAGCAGCAATTCTATATTGCCAGAAATAATCAAAAGGCTCTGACACCCTCCTGGCTGTTATAAAGCATTTTCCCCCATCAACTAGCCACACTACTCTAGGAATGAACTCTATGGCACTCATGTTGTGAACATAAGGAGGATACTTTGTGTAATGTGAAGTCACTTATGCTATTCAATCTATGCTTAAACTCCATATAACAGCTAGCTCTCATTACTATTGTCTATACAGGCACAATGTGTAATTTCTTCCTATAAGACACAAAAATTGTACAACCAGACTTCAGTTCCAATGTTACAACTAAGTTCACCAAGAGACCCTTTTGCCTAGAATAACTAACCTAAATTTAATAACATTAGAATATCTACAAATATCATAAACCAAATTATATAAAGGTTTCAGAAAGGTAGAAATTTCAATAGTTACAGAAAAGATTTTGATAAAATTTAATGCCATTTTGGGAAAAGTCACAGGAACACACTTAAATATGACAGAGGGTTTCAAAAAAACAAAATAAATAAGCATGTAGTACAGTTACCCTTTACAATATATTTGAAATATTCTCTTTAAAAACAAATAACTGAAAAGAGTATTAGTACAACTTTTAGTATTACCACTTCATGTCAAAATTTTGTGGAAGTTCAAATCAGTATACTAAGATACAGAAAAATAAAAATATAACATCTCAAATCAGGAAAAAAATCAGCATTTCCAGATGACAAAGTATCTAAAACAACAAGAAGAGTCAACAAATAGGACTTTCTAGAATCAAAAAAGCAAGAGAAATCCCTAACTAAACTATCAGGAATTTGCTATAAGATTTATATATAAAGTATGTTTATAAATACCAGAGACAATCAGTTAGAAGATATCATTTTTAAAACAGCACCATTTATAGTAGCAAAAAAGTAAAAATAAATCTAATGAAGAATTTGTTAAAGTTATATAATAAAATGTTACTGCAAGACATTACAAAAAAACTGAAATGCATAGACGGATGCACCACATTCAACACAGAAATACAATTTTCCTCTAGTTAACACATATTATAAGTACACATATATTAAGTATAATTCTACTCAAACCCAACAGTTTTCCACAAAACCTGAGAAACTAAACATTGAAAAGTTCTATGAAAGAAGAATGACCAAGAACAGCTACGACACTCCTAAAATGAAAATATGGTGGGGAAAACTAATGAAGAGCTAAAATATTAAACCAGTATGTTATTAGTAATACAATAAACAAATTGATCAATAGGATAGAATGTAAGTTCGAAACAGGTCCATGTACAGATTCATGTGATATAGTAAATACCAGCACAGCACTAGAAAAGGACTTTTCAATAGTGGATAAAATGGTAAACCACATAAGGAAAAAATAATGAAGTTAAATACCTACCTCACTCCACACATAGAGATCAATTTTGAATAGTCCAAGAGTATATATGGGGAAATACACACACACACACGGAAAACATAGGAGACTATTTTATGATACAGGGCAGAGAATATAACCCTAAAGAGATACTATTTTAACACCCATTAGACAGAAGAAACTTAAAAACCTGACAACACCAAAAGACCAGACTATAGTGGAGATTCCTATTCAAGGATGGCTAAACATATAAATTAGCATAACCACTGTGGAAAAGTGACTTGAGATTAAGTTCAACATTCTCCTATAACCCAGGAATCTCAAGACTTGACTCACTCTTTGGTCTTATTCATGTACTTAAGAAGACAGGTACAAAAATGTTAGTTTCATTTATGATCTATAGCTACAAATTATCTCAAAATGTAATAGCCTTCAAAACAAAAAATCTTAGTCTCCACAATTCATATGGATCAGAAATTTGGATGCAGCTTAGCTGGGAGATTCCAAATCAAATTCATGAGATTTTAGTGAAAAGTATATTGACATGATTTGCAATCATTTCAGGCCTAACTGGGGCTAAAACTGATTACACAGATAAAGTATTGTTAATGGTAGTTGTT
The DNA here is from genome assembly GCF_000260355.1 of Condylura cristata. NCBI lineage: Eukaryota > Metazoa > Chordata > Mammalia > Eulipotyphla > Talpidae > Condylura > Condylura cristata. The sequence continues at coordinate 24,065,735 of NW_004567108.1, read as the reverse complement.
AAAAGTCTCAGTACTTCCCCACATGGCTTCTTCCTAGACCTGCCTGAGCATCACCCACGACACAGCTATTGGTTTTGTCCATAGATCTCAGGAGAGCAAAGGGAAAGTTGCAAAACATCTCAACATCATTTCCTCAGTATTGTACTAGCACAGGGTGCAATTCTATTGAATAGAGGATGCTTCTACACAAAGGCACAAATATCAAACAGAAACGATTATTGGGGGTCATTTTAGAATGTGGGTACCACAAATGGGAAAACCTACTCTCCAATTTCAAGAGAGCAGATACAGTGTAGTGCACAGTCATGAGTCTTTTAAAAGGAATTCAGAGAAATGCATTTGGAGAAATGCATCATCAAATGACTTTGCCATTGTGCAAACACAATAGAGTGTAATCACACAAACCTTGATAGTATAGCTTACCAGACATCTAGGGTATATACTATAGCCTATTGCAACAACCATCATAAGTGCAGACTGTCAATGGCCAAAATGTTGTTCAGAAATATATAACTATTAATAGAGGTGAGTATCATATAGCAGTGCAAATAAATAGCCACAACCACAATAAAAACATAGATGAATTTTCCATCTACATTGAGCTTAAAAAGAAACTGAAAACAATTTACTGATATTACAATATGGGTATTACAATATAAAAAAAAATCAGAAGAGGGATATCATTTAAAACTAATTTAAACAGATTCAGAATAGTGATTATCCCTGGGAAGATGGGAAATGCATGAGATGAGAAGACACACATGTATCAGTGCAATTATTAATAGCATTTTAAGTGTCAGATGAGTGGTGAAGTTATAGTTATTCATTATATTACTATGTTTTATAATACATAAGCAATACATATATGGTGGCCCCTTTACAATGAGTGTATAATATACACATAATCACATAGTAACACTGGTTGCACATGCTCATTTCTATTAGTAAGTGATATATTTTAACTAAATGCAAAAGAAAAAATTATATTATAACTAATTTTGACAGCATTGTCTTCTACAATTTATTCTTTAGGGCATTTTTCTCTTAACATTATGTTGAAAATTTAGTCCTACTTATTTGGCCAGAAATGTGAGTATCCTGCTGGTCTAAAACTAAAACAGTTATTTGTAAAAAAAAATAAGCAGAGAGAAAGAACAGAAAATACCATCCACTTAGTCAGAGAAATCAAACCCTTAGTGCCTTAAAAGAGGGCCCTCCCTGGTAGCATAGCAGGTTGAAGCATGGCACTAAGAAGCTAAAGCCACTTCAACATGAGTTTGATCCCAGCCCTAGAGGTGACCCGCATGGCACAGCAGACCCCTGCAGACCCAGCCGCTGCTCCCTTCCGCAGTGTATTTTGTCAGTCGACCTGTTCTGCTCCCCACTCTGTCTCTGGTGAATCCTCCCTCCACCCCTGCACCTCTGGCCTGTACCCCAGTTCTGTATGCATAAATAAATAAATCTTTAAAAAATAACAAGCAGGTATTGAGGTAACTCAGAGCAGTGAAATAGCAATTAAATATTCTGGAAACTCAATTTTTCATTTTTGAACCATTTCAAATAAAAACTGATTCCTCAAACTTTTAAAAGCATTACTAAAAAACAAACTGAATATTTTTAAATCTTGTATTAAAAATATCCCACAAATTTATAACATTTTAAAACACAACTATACACTTCTGCAAACGTCAACTGTTATTTATGATTTTGCTCTTTGCTTGGTGCACTGCCACTAGTAAACATAACAAAGTAAAATCTGTCTTTGAGGATATACAAGTAATTTTAGAAATTAAATGACCATATCAGGGGTAATATAAGTACCTTAGAAATGAAAGATGAAGACTAAGAATTCAATTCAGAATAATCTGTCCCTATGGCTACTAAAGGATGGGTTCAGCTAATCATGAAATAATATTTCCCACAGAGGATCATCTGCCAGTCTTTCAACATGACAGAAAAAATGGGCTGTAATTCTGGAAGGAAACAAACAAACAAAAAAAACAAAAAAACTTCCCTTGTTTTTCTATAATAAAGTAAAAAAGAAAAATGCTGTAACAGCAGCCACTGGAGGGAGGACTTGATGTTTGAATGAGAATAAAACAAGCATAAAGCATTTTATATGGTGCTTTGTCTGAACATAACATTTTGTTAAACTCATTTCTATTTCTTTAAGTGACATATGCCGAAAATACTGCTTTTTTCTACATGAGAGCTGAAGTTTTTTTTCACTGGAAAACAGATGTTGATTCAACCATTCTTTATTGGTACATAAATTAGCTATAAGGAAAGTATGAAGTTGCCTAGATTGACAAAGAATTAACGCCAGTGCCTTGGCTAAGTGTATATTTAAGGCCATGTCCTTGATTTAAAATAATCCTTTACTTTGTTCATTTCAAATACTGGACCCAAGTTTTGCTAGAGGACCTCAGGCACCATTTAATCTAAAAAGAGTCACTTGAAATCTGACGATATGAAAATATATTTTACATTTGTTGATGCAAACCTGATGTCCCCCTACCTCTTCTCAAACAATCTCCTATTTTCTCTTTTTTCCAAAGGTCTCAAAATAATCTTCAGATCTCCAGTGCTGGTCTTCTGAACATTACTAAGTACAGGGGTATTACTTAAAGCAAATTTAAATAAAATCATAGAACTGGAAGGGCCTAGACATAAGTTGTTTCATAATTCCGAATTCTAATAATGATTACGTACTATACAGTAGACACCAGGTTTGTGCAAAGTCCTAGAACAATTCCAAATGTGGCAATCAAATTTCTCTTTTAAAACAATTCCTCATACAATCAGTAATTTCGGAGTTGACTTTTTAAACCTAAGCTACTGTCATTTAATCAGTGAGCAGAGAAAACTCTCAATTCTGAGTTGGAACCATTCCAGAGAAAAAGCAAAAAAAAAAAGTGTAAACTCTGAAATCTATCTGTTAGAAGAGCAAAGGAATTCATCAGACAAAGTATTCAACTGACTTGGTAATACATAAACTAAGAAAATAGATTTAAAATATAAGAATATTATTCAGACCCTGTAACTAAAGAAAAGTTTGACAAAGCTATCAATTAACATTTGATATACCATACTACATCAAAGATATATTACTAAAATAGTATGGTTATTTATATTGATATTTCAAAAGCATAGGAAACTCACTGTTTTAGAACTTCAGCAATATAGTTTTATCTTTTTTTTTTTTTTATGAAGTGAGTATTGACTATTAACATGGTTTTTTTAAAGACGTATTTATTCATGCTTACATGTCTGGGGTGCAGGCCAGGAGTGTGGGAGGGTGAGAGGATTCACCAGAGACAGAGTACAGAGCAGAACAGGCAGATGTACTGGAATACACTGCTGAGGGGAGCAGAAGGTGAGAGAGGAAAAGTCAGCTCCCTGGCCAGGGGTGGAACTTGTGCTGCAATGGCTGTGGATAGCTTCTTAGTGCTGAGACTTAACCCCCTGCATCACGAGGGAGACCCTTAGCTTATATGTTTTAATTTGTAGATCTAACATTCAAATGCCTTTACAAATAAATGGGGGCCCTCCCTGGTGGTGCAGTGGATTAAAGCACAACACTAAGAAGCTAAGGCCAGTTCAGCATGAGTTCAATCCCCAGCCTTGGAGGTGACCCACATGGTGTGGCAGACCTCTCCTGACCCACCCGCTGCTCTCCTCAGCAGTGTACTTGGTCAGTCAGCCTAGTTTGCTCCCCACTCTGTCTCTGATGAATCCTCTCAACACTCCTGCACTCCAGTTCTGTACGCATAAATAAATCTTTAAAATAAATAAATAAATGGGAAATATTAACTGGAAAAATGCTAATTGTATTCAATTACCAACAATACGCCAAAAACTACAGTTCTGTAGTTAGAGAATGTAACAGATGCAGAGTTAACTATACAACTGATTGCTACCCTGGTTGATACTGTAACTACAACCCCTAAACCAGAACCACTGAGATAAATTGCACCTAAATATCTGATCCTAAGAGATGGTGTGAGATAATAAATGTTTTGTATTTTAAGCTGCTAAATTTGGATAGTTTATCACACAGAAATAGATACATATATTTAAATCCCCAGATTTAGCTCCCAGATTCATTTGTTATCATCATTGGATCACTTAGTTATGTCCCAATTCAGCAACTTATTTTCTATGTAGAAGAAGCCTGCTTTAGATTTAGCAAAAATAAGATTCTATTACTCTCTTTGTATTTAAAAAAAAAAAAACTGGAAAAGTAACTTCACAACTCAAGGTTTTCATTATTACGTGTTGATCTGGCTAAAAGAGAGAGAGGCAGACAGACAGAGAACCCTTACATTTTTAATTAGAACAGTTGAAAAACACAAACACATATGCTTGTCTGGATAAAAATAATTATACTTGCTTCTTACTGAAGAAAAATATTCAGAATAAATAAACTTGCTTTGAATAGTTTTTATTCAATGATGAAACTGAATGTCTAGTTTCCTTACAGATAAATTTAAGATCCTCAAGTACAGGGTTCAGATTGCTTTGGTATCCAGCTTTCCACAGAATCAAATGACTAAGACTCAGCCTAATTCTTGCCCTGTTTTCCTTCGCTCACAGTTCAGTTGACATAGACCTTGGGCCTTTCCATTTTTTTTCCTTCCTTTTCCACTACTGCTTTTGAGACCAAAGTCTTATCCTTGGCCAGATAATCTCTGATGACAGACCTCCTTTCTTTTCTGCCTGAAGTCTCTTAACCTGTCAAATGTGACTCTTCCCAATCAGCCCACCCCACTCCTGCAACTAATTACTGGGTATGACCATTTTCAGATAAACACTCTAACTACATTAGAGGGTATTCAACCAAGTGGATCAGAATGATTAATTTCCAAACTATTTGAGTTAGAACCAGAATCATTCCCAGTACAGACAAAAAAAAAAAAAAAAAAAAAGGATGACAGCAAGAATGGGCTACATGGTTGATTAGAGCATCTCACTAAGCAAACTTTTGGAATATGTTTCAACACTTCACCTTGAGTTTATTCTGGTCACTATTCTAGCTTGTTCTGTGCTGTGTTCTACACTTGATCTCAGCCAAAAGGCAGAGAAGCGATGGTCTGTGTTCTAAAGAAGGCACACAAAACTAAGCCAAGCTTTGTAGATGAAAAGGGTATCACTCTCACAACTTCATTACCTTGCACATTCACTCAAAAATTATATTTTAATAGAGGTAGGACAATTCAATCATTTGTTGAGCCAGTCACATGTAGTATTACTTGTGGAACTTTCTTATCCCTAAAGTGATTACAAGACAACAGGAATGTAGCCATACTCTCCTTTCCTTCTAAATTAAAAAAAAAAAATCAAAGTAATAAGCAAATATGATTGAGTCAGTATGGTATGACCTTTGGCTTTTCTGAACTGTTCCCATCACAATCTAATACTGAAAAGTTCATTCATTGTTACAAAAATACCACATGGTCCCTTTCCTTTCTAAATTTGGCATTACTATATATGTTTATATATTTAAAGTATTTTTTACATACTTTATAATTATAGTATTTTGGTATCAAAAAAGTAACAGAAAACATGGAGGCTACTTTCTTCACCACTAAAAGAAATGCAAAATTCTATAAAAATAAGAGTACTCAAGAAAAGCTACAGGTTAAAGCATCTGCAAAGATACTTTACATCACCAGTAAGTAAACAAATACAAATCAAAACCTAAGGAGGCACTACTTTGCAGCCATTAGGACGGTTATTATCAAAAAAAATGTATTGGCAAAGAAGTATGGGTAAAGATGTGAAACTGGAATTTCTGTGTACTGCTGATAGGAATGAAAAGCCATGCTGCCAGTGTGGATAACCGTTGGTCCCTGAAAATAAACAGAGAATTACCATGATCTAGTAGTTTCATTTCTGGATATATACTCCAAAAAGTGAAAGCAGAGACTCAAGCAGGTATTTATACATCCATGCTCGTAGTCGCATTATTTATGAGAACCAAAAAGGCAGGAGCAACATCTGCATGGTAGACAAATTAATGAATACGCAAAATGTGGTGTGTGTATGTGGGCATAACGGAATACTGCTTGGTCTTAAAAAGAAAGGACATTCTTGGCCCTCCCTGGTGGCGCAGCGGGTTAAAGCACAGCACTGAAAATCTAAAGCCACTTCCGCATGAGTTCGATTCCCGCCTGCCCCGGAGGTG
>NW_004567108.1:24021804-24059148 GCF_000260355.1 Condylura cristata | reverse complement strand
AAAAAAAAAAAAAAAGAAAGGACATTCCAACACATGCTACACCATGGATAAACTTTGAAGACTTTATGCTAAGTGAAATAGCCAGTCACAAAAGGACAGAGTTCCAGTCACAAAAGGACAGAGTTCATTTCATTCCATTTACATGAGGCACTCAGAGTAGAGATAGAGAATTCTGAGACAAAAAGTAGACTGGTGGTTGTCAGGAACTGAGGAGAGGTATGGAGTGGAGAATCACCTGGGGAAGACAAACAATTCTGGTAGTGAGGAGTGATGCTGCATTGCAGGTCCAAAGTACTTAACCATGGGGCAATGGGCACTTACCATGGTTGAAATAGTAAATGTTAAGTTATGTATGTACTAACCGAAACAAAGATTGTTACAATTGAGCTTATTTTGCTTGTTACTTAGTTATTCAGGCTACTGTGCAAAACCAATCTGATTCTAAAACAGACAATACAAGTTATATGCAATTGAGTAAGTAATGATGAATTCTGTTAGTATTCCTGAAAAGCCTGGAAACATCTTTGCACTTTTAATGGCATCAGCTTCTCCTGATAGAAATTTATCTGGGAAAGATGGGAAAATATACCACTAGTAAATAAGACCCTTAATGCACACACAAAACCACGAATACTCACCCTCAAGATTTTGATACTCTGATTCCTCCTAGCCTATATTCTTGCTATTCCAAGAAATACCAAACATATTTCCACCTTACAGCCTTCTGTTAGTCTATAATAACCATCTCCCACATATCTGAAGAGTTCACTCTCACTTCATTCAAGTCTCTGTTCAAAAGTCCCCTTATCAGAGAGGCTGAGCTTGATCAACCTATCCAAATTAACATCCTGCACTAGCTTCTCCCCTTAATGTTAATTTTTTTTCATATCTCTTATTGCTTATATATATGTGTGTGTATATATTTATTTTTTTATATCTCTTATTGCTTATATATATGTGTGTGTGTGTGTGTATGTATGTATATATGAACTCCAAAAGTACAAAAACGTCATCTATTTTATTTACTATTGTATGGTCAGCACCTAAAACTCTACCCAAGATACTGATGATGGACAATAAACATTTGTAAACCAAATGAATAGATAATTGTTCACAGACCATATTGTCCTCTTGGCCTTGATACCACTTTATTTACAAGGGTATTATAAGGAAGTCATAGAGAACAACCCTGATTTAGGCATCACCAGTGAAGTGGAAAGGAAAAGTGAGACTGAGCAGCTTCCTACCAGCCCATCAAAAAGTGTTCTTTAATTCGATATCTAAATATTCCAAATGAATACAATACATCTGTCCTGCTGAAGAATAAGAAATATAGAATTCTAATACTGCTTTAAGACAAAAAGCATCTACTGAGCTTCACTTTCTTAATATCAATTTGCACCCATTTTAATAAGTTATAAGATACTTGCTGACTTGAAAACCAAAGGTTTTTCTCTCTCCAACTTTTCAGATGATTTGAGGAAATGAACAAATGCAATCACATTGTTTATCGACAAGTAGAGCCAAAAATTAAGTAACAGTTGCTTGAGCCAATAGACAGGTACATACTTCGGAACACTAGAAGAATATGCTAAATCTCTGGATTAGAGAGAGAGGGGACTCCTTCCAAAATATTCCCAACTTCATTTAAAAGTCAAAAGTATTCAACTACAAATTTATCCCATTAAAATGTCCGAACAGAACTCTTGCATGTTACAAGTTTTGAGACCATTTTATAGCTGCACTTTAACCTTCTGTCATTGACAGATTTCTGATAAAGCTTTGGCAGTTGATAATCTTTGTGGAAAAAAGAACAGCATTACCTCATCTCCTAAGAAAGCCTAGGAGGACCCAATACTCTACAGTCTCTGGGGTTCCCAGAACCCCATATGTCCAGTTTAAAGAGAGTCACCCAGAGAATGCACGTGTCCTGCCACGCCTCGCAAGTGGAAATGATAAATGGAACATCACCAATTGTGGGGTGCTGGACTTAGGACAGAGGTGTCCACAGGAAACGTTGCGTGACTCCAGGAAGCCTCTGGTCCCGCAGCCAGCAACCCCGCCAAAGACAGACCAGGCCAGTCCTCTCCTCTGATTACACAGGGGTCCAGCCCCCGAGCTCAAGTCCCGGGCAATCGCAGGTCCTACCTGAGCTCTGCCCCCAGCTACAGGGCTGCGGGGGGAGGCGGGAGGAGGCGTGGCCTTCCAGCTCGCCAGACCAACTCCCTCGTGCGGTTGTTATGACTTTCCCTCTCGGGATCCGCGCCCCGACCAAGTTCGAGTTGCACTTCCGGGGTCCGCAGGAGACTATAACGTCATTGCGCACGCGACGAGGCTGCCGCGTCGATCCGGAAATGGGCGGGGCGTGGTTGGGAGGTCGGTTCCTGCTGCGCTAGGTGGGCTGGGAGCGAAACCGGGGGCTTGTATGAGTTATGAGTTCTGTTCTTTTGTGGAGGGCTTTGCTTATACTTTCTTCAACCCTTTCTCAAGCAAGCAGCTACCTTAGCAGGTAGCCTTAGAGGCTGGAGCCACCCTGAAACCTTATCTCCAAGTGAGATTTTTTTTTTTTTAATTGGGGGGTATCCGCGTACCTATTTGCCTCTCTTTACTTTGATCATTCCTTTCAACTCCAGGAGAGATAAAGGTAGGAAAGTCTATAGAAGATTAAGTATCATTCCAAATTGTGACTTACGTAAAGTCTGAATTTAAGGATAGGGTCCCTGACTTTGCTCTTTCTCGTGTCTCCTAAATAGTAAAAGGATAGATTGGCACCAGCCGTGGAAAGCTTGTCATCTAGGTAGCAAGAGTTTGGCTCTAAACTCTGCCTTTATGGCAGAAATCCCTGATAGTAAAAATAACCGATGAAAATGGGCCACAAACTGCAGGATACGTGGTGTTAAGCATAAACCAGATCGTTAACTCTTATGCACACTTATTAAACATGAGACTTCTTACTTTTAAATATTAGAATGAGTTTGTGTGTACACTGCTAGCATTAAACAGTGTAGCTAACTCTAATCGGCAACTAACTCTTAGTCTTCATCTCACCCATTCGACAGCATTTGACATAGCTAATTACATCCTTAAAACTTATAACATTTTCTTTTGTCTTCTGAATGCCTTTGCTTGATTTTCATGATTGGTAAATGTTATGTGCCCCAAATTCTCTTCCCCTCTATAGCCATCCTCATTCTCCAGTGATCTCGTTCACTCCCTTTCCTGGCACCACTATGCTAATAACTTTCAAATAGCCATATCCAGCCCTGACATCTCTGATTTCTATACTATGTATTCAACTTTTTATTAAACATATCTAACAGGATATTTAGTAGCATTTCAAATGCCAAAATTTCCTAACCGCAAACCTGTTCCTGTAGAAGGTCTTCCCATCTCAGGAAATGACATATTGATTTTTTCTTAATATCATTTTGTGCATTTTTCCATGTCAGTTGTAATCCCCGTGGGCTTCCCATCACCAAATTACCCGTGTGCCATCACCATAGACCAGTGCATTTCCCTCCCCCCCCAACTGTTTTTTGATCCCGTTCCCCATTCCATTAAATGTCTAGGGTATATAGCTGTTCATTATTACTATTATTTTCTCACCTGGACCATTAAACTCCTGCTATAAGTGAAAAGATCTGGTATTTTTCCTTTTCTTTCTGACTTAATTTCACTTATTTAAGTACAATCTTTTCCAGCTCCATCCACCTTGCTGCAAAAGGCATGTGTTTATTTTTTTTGGTTGCTGAGTAATATTCCATTGTGTATATGTACCACATCTTTTTAATCCCGTCATCCACTTTTGGGCATTTGGGTTGTTCCCATGTCTTTCCAATTGTAAATAAAGCAGCAGTAAACATGGGGTGCAGGTATCTTTTTGAATCACTGTTTTTGATGACACATTGATTTTTACAATACTTCAGATTTTTAGACAAGTTTACAGTAGTACAATCTTTGTAACTTTGATTCCTCTGTCACATTTCACATCCAATCCCTCACCATGGTCTGTTGTTTCTTTTTTATATATTATCCTAACTCAAACCAATTCCCATCACCATCATAGCTATCACTTTTGTCCTCACTAAATGTCTTTGTCTAATTGTTTTACATGTTTCTGTTCTTATTTCCTGGAGTCTTCCAATTTGCAGCTATAGAAATTCTTTTAAAATGCAAACCAGTATTTATTCCTTCCTGTTCAACACCTTTGAAAGCACTCCTGCTCAAATAAATGAAATCCAAAATTGTTTTTCACAGGCCTTTATACTCATGCATGACCTGGTGTCCGACCTCCCCATGCTGTCGCTGAGACAGTGATAAGACATTGGGGAGGTAGGACTTAGAAAATGTGTTAAATTTTAGAAAATGGCAGCCACAAAGATGAAAGTCCAGTGTTTTTGCCTGGAAATATTTAAAGGCAAGATACTGACTGAGGCTGCCCATAATAGAGTAAGAAAAGAATTGTGAAGTTTTCCCAACTAGTAGACATGAGGGTATGTGGCTTGGTGTGTTAGTTTTCTAACATTGCCATGACAAAATGCTTCAAACTTTGTGGACTAAACAACAGAAATATATCATCTTCTATTCTGGGGATTGTAAGACAAGCTCAGAAGATAGGCAGAGTTGGTTCCTTCTGAGCGATGTAAAGAGTATTTTGTTCATGTTTCTCTTCTAACTTAACCGCGGTTTGCTGATGTTCTTTGGTGCCCCTTGGTTTATAGGTATTTCACTTCAATCTTTGCCTTTGTCTTCTTGTAACATTCTCCCTGTGTTCTGTCTTTGTATCCAAATTTCCTCATTTTTACGGAAGCACCAACAAGCACAGGAAATAAAGTCCAAATTGGAAAAGGAGGATACAATATTATATAAATAAGGTCCTAAAGACACCATCAGAAAGTTACTAGAAACAATAAATGTCACAAAGTGATAGGCAACAAAATTGACATACAAAAATCCATAGTTTTTTAAAAATGTACAAACAATAAACAAGAAGAAAAAGAAATTTTAAAAATCCATTTATAATTGCTTCAAAAAGTATTCAAATTAATAAAGGAGGTAAAAAATGAAATTACCAATGTTATTAAAGGATTTAGATAGTGATGTAAGAATGTCCCATGAACATGTATGCAGAGAATACTATAATCAAAATGACTATTGTGTCTAAAATGATATACAAATTTAATACAACCCACTTAAAAATCCTAACAATATTTTTCAAAGAAAATTAACAAAAATTATTGAAATATATATGGACCCACAAAATACTTTGAATTAGAAATGCAACCTTAAGAATAAAAGGAGAGAATTGGAGGTATAAGTTTACCTGACTTAAAATTCTATTATGAAACAGCAGTATTAAAAATAATGTGATATTAGTATTAAAAATAAATAGATAGACCTATAGAACAGAACAGAAAAACCCCACACATATCCAATATAATACAACTGATAGGACTTACAGAAGGTAATAATCAAAAAAAGGATATAAAATGTACCCAAATGTACTAGTATCTAATTCATAAAGGATTAATATCCATGATGTATTAAAAAAAATGCAATTCAACAAAACAACAAAAAGTTAAATACTCAATTTCAAATGGTCAGCACATATGGACAATTCACTAAAGAGGATGCCTTTACTTATGAATGTTACCAAACTTTCAGAGGAAAATTAATACCTATCTTCCATCTCTTCCATTTGAAAAGTAGAGAAAATTCCAAATATAATCTATGAAACCAACATTAACATTATTCTAAAGACTTAAAAAAAGAAAAAGATAGCTATGAACTAATATTTCTGATGGCCATAGATGCAAAATCCTCAACAAAAAAAGGGCAAAAAGAAATTCACTATTAATGTAAAAGAATCATACACCTTGATCAAACGATGGATCAAGGGTATATGGGGATACAAGCATGGTTCAACTGACGCAATTCAGTAAACATGATATACCACTTTAAAAAAGGGGCAAAAAATCATATAGTCTCAATATGTGTAAAAAGCATTTTATAAGATTCAACACCTCTTACGATTGAAAAAAAAATACACAAAATGAATACAGAAAAAAACAGACCTTAATATCAACATAGTTCTTGCGTCACAAATCTACCATGAATATATGGTTTAACAGTTTCAAGAATACTGAAAGTTATTCCACTAAGACCTGAACCTAGAAAAAGATGTCCTTCTGACTGCATGTATCCAATATAATACAATTGATAAGATTTGTAGAAAGTAATTAAACAAAAAGGGATATAAAATGTACCCATATTGGAAAGGAAAATGTAAAACTATAACTATTTGCAAATGACATTATACATAGAAAATTCCAAGGAATCCAATATAAAGCTATTGAACGTATTATAAAAAACAAACAAACAAACAAAAAAACAGCTAGGGCTAGAAAATCAAAATCTGTTGCATTTCTACATACCATGTAATATCAGAAAGATAAACTTGGGAAACAATTATCTATAATCACATCAAAAAGAATTAAATTCCTTGGAATAAATTTAAACAAAGAATTGAAAGAACTGTATACCAAAAACAATAAGATACTGTTAAAAGAAATAGAAGGTGTAAAGCGATGTCAAGTTACTCCATGCTCATGGATTGGAAGAACCATGGATTAACCTAATCGTCAACATTATTAATGTCTATCCTACCTAAAGCAACATATATATTCAGTGCATGCCTATCAAAATCCCAATGACACTTTTCACAGAATAAAAGGTTATGAAATTTATTTGGAACTACAAATTATCCCAAATAGTGAAAATACTCTTTAAAATAAAGAGAAAAAATGGAAGTATCACCTGTCCCCAAATTTAAACTATGTTACAAAATGATATTAAACACATTTGACATTGGAGTAAAAATAGACACAGATCAATAGAACAAAACTCAAAGCCTAGAATAAAATCAAAACTAATTTACAATAAAGTAGTCAAGAGCTTACAACGTAGCCTGGAAAGTCTCAATAAATAGTTTTGAAATAACCAGACAACTACATGCAAAAGAATTAAACTAGACCAGTATTGATACCACATAAGAATTAATTCAAACACTTAAATGTAACACTTACAACCATAAAATACATAGACAAAAATTTATGCAATATGCTCCTTGGTATCAGTTTGAGAGAGACGCTTTGGCAATAAACTGCGATGTCAGGAGAACAAAAGCAAAAATAAATGGGTATACATTGAACTAAAAAGCTTCTGTACAGCAAAAGAAACATGAATCAAATGAAGAAACATCTGAATATCACATATCTGACAAGGGGTTAATATAAAAAATACAAGCTAAAACTCAACAATGAAAAACTCAAGCATAAGCCCTGATTTTAAATATCAGAGAATCTGACCATTTGATACTTCTCCAGAGAGGACATACAGGTAGCTGATAAGCATATGAAAAGATATGCATCACTTTTTATTAAAGAAATGTGAATCAAAGCAACCATGAGATATCACCTCCTACCTGTGAGAGTGGCTATGATTGAAAGGATAAGAAATAACAAGTGGATAGGCAGGCAGCCTCATACGCTCTTGATGGGATGTAAGTTGGTGCAGCCATTGTGGAAGTAGTATGGTGATTTCTAAAAAAGAAAAAAAATTATATTCCATCCAGTTATCCCACTTTGGGGTATTTACCCCCCAAATGACATTAATTTGAAAAGTTACATACACTCCCATGTTCACTGCAACACTATTTACAGTAAACAAGACCTGGAAACAACATAAGTGCCATGAAATTATGAATGGAAATGATGTGGAATATATACACATGGCATACCATTCAGCTGAAAAAAAAGAGGGAAAAGATTAAATACTGCCATTTCCCACAGCATATATGGACTAAGGTACTAGGCTTACTGAAATAAAACAGACAAATGCCATATAATCAATTTGAATCATGTGTGGTATATAGACCAAATAAGCAGGAGAAATAACTAACACAAAAATTAAAATAAAATAAAAATAAACGTTTAGATTTTAAGACCAATTAATGGTTACTGCAAAAGAAGGGGGAAAGAGGATAGTTACAAAGACGGAAATCAGATAATGGTATGGGGACATGTAGATTTGGAGTTTAGCAGTGAACTTAGTATATACACAGATTCTCAGTGATGAACATCTGAAATGTGTATAATGTTACAATGCAATGTTAATAAATAAGGTCATTTTCTTTCATTTTAATGGTTTGTGTCTGGGTGATCCCTGCTTTTTTTTTTTTTTTTTAAGATTTATTTATGCATACAAGAACTAGTGGGGTACAGGCCAGAGGTGCAGGGTAGTGAGAGGATTCACCAGAGACAGAGTGGGGAGCTGAACAGGCAGACTGATGAAGTACACTGCTGAGGGGAGCAACTGGTAAGAAAGGAGAGGTCTGGTGTGCCGTGTAGGTCACCTCCCTGGCAGGGGATCGAACTTGGTGCTTCAGTGGCTGCAGTTAGCTTCATGGTGCTGCACTTTAATCTGCTGCACTACCACAACCTGCTTGATCCCTGCTTTTCTGTTCTTGACTTTGCAGGTTATGTTAGTTAGTTTGGAAGTAACTAGAGTATTTTTTCTTCCACGTCTTTATGAAAATTTACAAGCATACAGAAAGTGTGTAACAGGGTGGTCCCTAGGAAAAGGGGAAGTTCCAGATTCCCTGCCCCACCCAGAAGGAGGGTGGAGCTGAGCAGAGAAAAAGGAGAGAAGAAGAGAGGAGAAGATAAAGAAGGAAGCTGATGGAGAACAAGGAGGAGACCTGAGGAAGCCACATGGAGCAGCAAGCATGTGATGAGGAAACCGTGCTTGTTTACCGACCCTGGACTGGTTAAGGCAGACGTGGGTGAGATACCTGTAGGGAGGTGACTATGGCAATGTTAATATTGATTTTGATTTTGCTCTTTTCCTCCCAGATTTGTCTGGCTATTTCTGACCCTTTTCCATGGGTCCCGGCCAGAAGGTGCTTTAGTCTTGTGGCGGGCTTTCAGGCCTTGCTTTGGGCCAATCCCTTTGGGTTGACTTTTGCCCACGAGGGGATGGGTAACTTCAGGTGTTTGATTTAGAAGTTATATTCTTTGTGTTCCACATTGTATATTCAATGTATTAAAGTCCCTTTTCATTAAAGTTTTATATGTTTTGGCTTGTTGTGGCGGATGGCAGAACCCACTTAGAGCAGGCAGGTCATATTACAGATTTTGTCCTGTAACAAGTGGACACATGTATTCCTACTATTTAGAATATAAAATTTTACTATACTCTTTTATCATGTAAGTATTACATGCCATCATTTTGTGTTTTTTTTTAAATAAATTATGCCATTGTGTTTTCTTCTTATTTGAACAGAGGTAGTTCTAAACAGGAGAGAAGAATGGGGCTTTCACTCAGTAGACAGGGCTTTTTAGTAGCCACACTACCCTTAAGGATACAGGGTTGGAAAACACACAGGTAAGCTTATGTCTCCCTTAGTCACCATGCAACTAAAGGTTTTATTCTTGTGAAGGAGAAATTCCATCCTGCTCTGACTTTATACACTACAAGCCTGTGGCCAATGTACATCTTTTTCAGAGCCCTAGTGTAAACTCGAGGTTTGCTATGTGATATTTTTCCTGCCATATCACACATTTATTAGGAAGTTAAGGTTTGGTAGTTAAAGATTTGGGTGATGAAAAAAAAGAACCCAAATAATAGTTTAGTTTCAATAAAATAGAAGCTTCTATTTCAAATGTAGGCACTCCAGGACTAGTTTTATGGTTCTGCAAATATCATTAATGCAGGTTTCCATTTCCTTATGGTTCTGTTAAGTTCAGTGGGCGTCATCCCTATCTGACCAGAGTGACTGTCCCTTCTCTAGCCAAAAGGAAGAGAAAAAAATCTTTAACAATTTCCCAGAAGTTGCTCGCACCATTTTTTATTTACATCTTATTGATTAGTACTGTGACATACAGTCACACATAACTACCATGCTACTAAGTGCTAGAAGGTGTCATCTTGATTTGAGGTGGCCATATGCTTCACAAAACAAAGGAGGAGAATGAATGTTTCAGGTACAATTGCTGTCTTTGCCTTAGGCCCCAACATTCACATTATTTACAGGAAGACATTTTCCAAGCAGATTGTTCACTATCAGAGCCATTCTCAGCATGTCAGCCTGGGGCAAAAGATTCTAGTCACACTGTCTCATAGCCCAGAGAAGTTGTCTCTGTTCAGTTGGCCAACCTGAACCAGCAGCTTCCCTCAGTGATTTTCATAGCTCTATAGAATTCTTTTAGGATTTTATAAGAAAGCAGATATGTACTGTCTAAATATCCCTAACATTTGCATTTCTTTTATATTTTAGGTTTCCTTGGGTAAGAAATAAGCATTACTATGTGGAAGCTTAAAGGTTATTTTCAATATTCTCTGCCGACAGTAAAGGCTCTCTGGTTGGCACCTGTCAGAAAAATTATGCCTCTCCCCTCTATGATCTACTGTGACCTGCAGGGAGCAGTTCAACTGAATGACCCAGCAACTCCAGTTCTGTAATGTTTTGTTTTTAGTCCTGTTTTTTTTTTTTTAAGATTTATTTATTTATTCATTCAGAACTGGGGTACAGGCCAGAGATGCAGAGGGTGAGAGATTCACCAGCAACTCCAGTTCTGTAATGTTTTGTTTTTAGTCCTGTTTTTTTTTTTTTAAGATTTATTTATTTATTCATTCAGAACTGGGGTACAAGCCAGAGATGCAGAGGGTGAGAGATTCACCAGAGACAGAGTGGGGAGCAGAACAGGTAGATCGACGAAATACACTGCTGAGGGGAGCAGCAGGCCGGTCTGGAGACGTCTGCCATGCCATGAGATCATGTTACCAAAAGGTCTCAGTTTCCCTCAGCTAATAAAAGGAAACAGAGTTTGAGGAAAAGGAAAGTGGTTTTATTTGTCGACAAATGAGGAGGGCAGCAGATTCATGTCCAAAAGACCACCGTCCTGCTCTTTGGTAGGTTACAGGGCTATTTATACAATGTTCAACAAAGAAAAGGGTTGGTAGGCGAGTGTCCACAAAGGGGAGGGAGTAAAAGTTAGTTCTGGGATGGAGACCAGTGGGCATCAGCCTTTATTTACACAAAGACAAACAAAAATGGGGAATCAGCAAGAGTAATGGGGGGTGGGGGCAGTGGGCAACACAGAGAGGAAGAGAAGTCTGAGTCAGCAAGATTTTCCACCATTTGCTTTTGTTTGGGATTCCTTTCCTTGAACCTAAACCTGTCAAGGAAGAGGAACTGCAAGGAGAACAAACTCACAATCAATTAAGAGCTCTGGGAAAGCCAATTCTGTCATAAATTTGTCAAAGAAAGCAAATCTGCAAATGCCCATTTGCTGTATCAGTCACCTCCGGGGCAGGGATAGAACTCATGCTGAAGTGGCTTTAGCTTCTTAGTGCTGTGCTTCAACCCGCTGTGCCACCAGGGAGGGCCCTAGTCCTGTTGTTTTTAACCCTTGCTAACACAGCACCAGAAACCTAACAAAGGAAAAGTTTCTTCAGCCTCCCTTTTCTATCTGGCTTCAAATAGCCAAATCCAGCCTGTAGATGGTATTGCCTAGGGTGAAATACCTTGAACCTGTGTATCCACTCAGCTGTACCTGTGCTACCATTAAAAGGCAAAATGAGGGGCAGCCTCGGAACCCCCAAACTTCCTTGCTCCTAATAGGTTTTGCAGTCAGCCAGCAAAACAAAATATATTCCTGGTATATAAGACATTTAGTACAAAATAACTTTAATACAATTTGCATGCAATAGAAAAATAGTTTTCAATTAAACATGCAAAATTGCCTATATACTTCTGGGTAAATGCCCAAACAGGATTGGCCTAAAGCAGAGTCACTGAGGCTCAAATTACAAGTGAAGATAAAGGTACCAGTGTCAGCCTTCCCACAGCTCTCACCCACATCTGTTTCAAAAGTTTCCTTCCCTGTCCCTCCTCCCTGGTACAAGCCCAAAGGCAAGATGCAAATGTGGCTTCTAAACAAGTCTTCTGCTCCACCTGTCTCCTTCACTCTTCTTTCCCATCTCTCTCAGTGTCTTCCTCCTCCTCTCTGTCCTTTCCCCAGTCTTTGGTAACTTCACCTTGCCTTTTCAGATCCCCCTTAATTAGGGTGGGGCACAGAAGCTGCCCCCAGCCCCTTATTATTAAATGCTACTGCTCCCAATGGAGGAAGTAATAGTAAGGAGGCAGCACAACACTGACTCACACAAGGAGTCTGGGGCAGAAGGGATTAGCATAGTCATTGACCCAGCTATAGAAACCAAGATCCTTAGGCTGAGGCCTAAATTACAAAGCATAACCTCAAAGCAGACTGCTGTAGGCTGTGTCTGGGATCCAAAAGGTAAAAAAAAGATAAAGATATGGAGATGGAGCCCTTTATAGGATCTCCAGTACCTTTCAGATTCTATTCAAAATCAGCAAACCTAGGCTAACAAGGAGTGGGCCCCTCCCAAAGAGAAGATGCCTGTGTCAGCGCAGCCTCTGCAGCAGTCCTCTACCCACCAGTGCTATGGGAGTGCTTCTTTCCACCACTTTCTCCATCTGCAAGGTGCTGGCCTGCCTGTGATCTGCACCACAATGGGGCTTCTCTCTGACCTCCCTCAGCAGAGGCAGCTCTCCACAGGGCCTCCCACCTGCAACCATGCAGGACCCTCTCAGCAAACCTGTCCCTTTCTGGGCAGCTCTTCCTGTCCACTTGTGCCTATTCAAGTATCCAATACTCTTGTCGTTTTCCCGCATGTTGCTGAAAGGCGAGCTCTGGTGAAACCTTTCCCAGAATGAACCCAGGGACCCTCACTAACTCCAAAAATTGACATCACTCATACCAAATCATAGCAACAAAAAAATTACAAGGTCCAGGCCGTCCCTGGTTAACACAGCACAGCACTACAAAGTTGGTCACACCCAAGTCAGCACAAGTTTGATCCGTGGCCTGGGGGGTGACCCACATGGCGCACTTCTCTTGACCTGCCCGCCGCTCCCCTCAGCAGTGTACTTCCTCACTCTGTCTCTTGTGAATCCTCTCACTGCCCTGAACCTCTGGCATATACTCTGGTTCTGTATGCACCAAAAAAAAAAAAAAATTGCAAGTTCCAAGAAAGAAAATTTGTTTGGCAAAATAGAGAACTTATATATCAATTATTATTCTATATATAGATCTATAGTTCAAATGTCAAATCTAAATGTAAAAGCAAAACAATAAAGCTTTTAGGAGTAAGTAGGGGGTTTTTGGATAGCAAAAAATGTCCTAAACAGGATTCAGAAGTATGAACCATAAAAGAAAAAATAAGCTGCCATTCAGAAAAATAGTCTCTCCTGGTGTGGAGCCCCTGCCTCATGAATCCAGATCCAGGAAATTTACACTTTCTATTTTTTATGCACCACACACAAGCTGGAGCCTTCATTCCGTAAATCGGAGTTGGTGGTGTAACAGGTACAGGTTTCATGGACTCCGCCCCCACTCCAGATGCTGGAACTCCAAATCCCATCTGTACCAAGAAGCAGCACGCAGGGACGTGAGGGCGGAGCTGAGCAGCCAGCTTGGGATAAAACCATGGACTTTGGGGGGCTCTTGGCCTGGTGGTTCACAGCTGATCATTTTGGCGCTCAATCAGTTTTCAGCTGCCGGTGGAGTCCAAGTCAGCAGAACTGGTAGGACATCCTAGTTAACCTATGTTTCTCTCCTTCTTTCCCTGGGTTATTCCCATACCTTTCTCCTTATAAATAAATCCATTATTTAACCTTTTGAGTGTGTCCATAATATGGTTGAATTGTAAGCGCACGGGTGAAGACCCACAGACAGGCAACCCAATTCACATTGGGGTGCCCTGTAACAGAGGGAAGAAGGATGAGTTGTTGACTGCACTTGCCTAGGACTTATCCTCAACAGGTAATTGAGAGCAGATGACAAATGTGAAAATTCTTTTCCTTTCAGAACAAAATTCCTCAGACTGACAGCTGGGGAGGGAGGAATCCCTGTGACATTAGCTGTCCTGGGCATTAGAGTCTGGCTGCGATGGCAGGGACAGGGAAGTAGCTGTTTTGCTTCCAATACTACATACCTTTCTTACCTGATCTTCATGTTGCTTGACTTTTGGACCATTTCTACAAACTTTCAACACTTACTTTTTATAAAGTAACTGAGTTAGTAATCAAATAAAGAAAAGCTGAGAAACATTTTTGCTAGTTGACTATAAAACTGAAGTGCCAAGGTGGAAGATGAAGGTGGGGTGGGAAAAAAATTAGGAAGGAACACAGTAGTGTTTGACGGTGGAATGTGGGTGAGTTGGTAGGTGTGCTATAGTGGCAATACCTGATAAAGGTACCCCAATATTACCTTAGTTAAAAATAAATTAACTATAAAATACTTTTTTAAAAAGTAAAAAATGGGAAAATTTTTTTTTGAAATATAAAGATTTTATTTATGCACACAAGAACTGAGGTACACACCAGAGGTGTGGGGTTGAGAGGATTCCCCAGAGACAGAGTGGGAAGCAGAACAGGCAGAATGACTGAAATACACTGCTGAGGGGAGCAGCAGGCAGGACAGGAGAGTTCTGCCATGCAGCGTGGGTCACCTCCCTGATTGGGAATCGAACTTGTGCTGCAGTGGCTGCGATAGCTTCATAGTGCTGCATTTCAACCCAATGCATCACAAGGGAGGGACCAAAAAAAATTGTTCTTTAAATATTTCCTAGGAGTGTTTTAGTGGATCTTTCATGTTGTCATGCTGTCGGTATCAGGGGTGCAGTTTTTGACATATTCAGTTTAATTTCAAATGTCCTGCTTATTTCCTTTTGAACCCAGCTCACTTGCTAGTAATATGTAGTTGAGTTTGAGGTGGTATGTTAAAGTCTGAACTTTGATGTGCCTCTTTATTTAAGATTTGGGTCATTTTTTCCACATCATTGGATGTAATTTATTTCCTTATTAACCCAAATGGGGTTTTCAATATACAACCTCAATAATAACTTAGAGGATTAAATGGATTACTTATGGAAAGTCTGGCACAGAGCTTGGATTATAGTAGCTGCTTGATAAATGACAGCAGATAAATTCCAGTTTTCTTATTCCTAGCCCAACTCTAATTCCATTTCCCTACTTGCCGATACCCTGCAATACAGGGTATTTCAGTGCCTAGATTTCAACTTGCAGACTCCAGGGTTGCTCCCATTATTCCCACCTTCTGATATTTATGCTATTGTGTGATCTTTTCTCCCTGAGCATGTGAGGGATGAGTGACTTGCTTTTAACCCCTGTAATTAGGTGAAGGTGATGGAATTTGCATTATTATGTGCATGTGATTATGTTACATACAATTATAATATTGATCTTGCAAGGAGATTTCTGTCTCTTACTGTGAAAATGTTCACTTGGCAAATCTCTCCTAGCCTGACTTTCCACATTACCAGTCCTTTGGCCAATTTGATATCTTTTTCAGAGCCATAGTGTAACTTCAGCTTTGAAGTTAATGAATTTCTAAATGAATTTTTTCTCCCATATCATTTATTTCTTAGGTGGCTAAGGATTTGATAGCTTAAGATTTGGATAATTAAAAATACCAAATAATACCAGTTTTAAAAAATAGAAGTTTATTTCTTATACACATAAATGTAGGTACCTCAGGACCATTTTCATGGTTCTATAACTATCAGTGATCTAGGTTTCTATTTCTTTGTGGTTCTGTCAAGTCCAATATGTGCTGTCTATATCTGACCAAGAAGTGCTTATTACAAGTTATTTGAGATCTCTGACTCAATGATATATGAATTGGGACAAGAGAACATTATGAGTAAACAACAATTAGACAAAATAAGTGATTTATTTTTCTAAGTCAATAGTTCCTTAACAGTGTGTTTTAAAGATGACAAAAATGTAAAATATCTGATATACACATTATCTATATTTCATTAAAAATTAATTCATACTATTTAATATAGTAATTGCTAAGTCAATATAATAGATACCTCTGTAATGTGAAAATACATAAGCAGAACACAGAAAATACTATTTTATAAGAATATAACATTTTTGTAATAAGCGTATCAGGAGTTATAAAATATTACACTCTATTCCTGTTGTTACCTTCCACAAATGCAAAATAAATATAAGAAAGATAACTGTTAGAAATACCATTTCATATCATAATTTAAGAAACATATCAAATATAAACTCAAAACCATCTGATAAATCAATGGTGTCATTTATCATTTCCAATTATATTTTACTGTATTATAGCTATGTAATTTTCACTAATTTACATAAGATAATTCAACAGGTATAGAAAAGAATGTAAGCTCGCCTGTTTTTTTCTACTTTCAATTCTTCCCATTTCCCCTTACTAAACTTCTTTCCATGAAAATGTGAGTCATGGGCCCTCCTTGGTGGCGCAGCAGGTTAAAGCACAGCACTAAGAAGCTTAAGCCACTTCTGCATGAGTTTGATTCCCGCCTGCCCCAGAGGTGACCACATGGCGTGGCAGACCTCTCCTGGCCTGCCCGCTGCTCCCCTCAGCAGTGTTCTTCGACCATCTGCCTGTTCTGCTCCCCGCTCTGTCTCTGGTGAATCCTCTCACCCTCTGCATCTCTAGCCTGTACCCCAGTTCTGTATGAATAAATAAATAAATCTTAAAAAAAAAGTAAAAAAAAAAAAAGTGAGTCATACTTCTACAAAGAGAAAATGCAGATGGCCAACAAGCATATGAAAAAATGTTTAACATCACTTGTAATAAGGGAGATGCAAATTAAAACCACAATGAGATACTACCTCACACCAGTGAGAATGGCACATCTTAAAACAACTAGCAACAACAAATGTTGGCGAGAATGTGGAGAAAAAGGAACTCTCCTGCACTGCTGGTGGAAATGCAAACTAGTACGACCACTATGGAAAACTGTTTGGAGGTTCCTCAAACTGCTAAACATGGAGCTTCCATATGACCCAGCAATCCTACTCCTAGATATCTCCCCAAAAGACACAAAAACAGTGATTCAAAAAGATACCTGCACCCCCATGTTTATTGCTGCTTTATTCACAATTGGAAAGACATGGAAACAGCCCAAATGCCCAAAAGTAGATGACTGGAATAAAATGATGTGGTACAAATACACAATGGAATATTACTCAGCAACCAAAAAAATAAAATAAATAAACACATGCCTTTTGCAGCAACATGGATGGAGCTGGAAAAGATCATGCTTAGTGAAATAAGCCAGAAAGAAAAGGAAAAATACCGATGGTTTCTCTCATAGCAGGAATATAACGGAACAGGTGAGAAAATAATGATAATGATGAACAGCTCTATACCAGAGACATTTTGTGGGATCAAAAACAGCGGGGGGAGGGAAATGCACTGGACTATAGTGATGGTACATGGGTGATTTGGTGATGGGAAGCCCAAGGTGTTGTAACTGAGATGGAAAATGTCACAAAAACATGTAAAAATAAGCTATTATAAAATAAAATAAAGGACAAAAATGTGAGTCATAGAGAAATTTTTTTCTAGAACAACTCAACCACTTCCTAGAAGTGATATAGAAACATATGGATTCAAGTGAAAAGTCACTTCAGAGATGATCTGTGGGTATATTAGACCATAAAGAACAGAATTATGACATTCCATAGCTTGATAGAATTATTGTTAGTTAATTTAGTTAATTGGGTCAGTTTATTTTTATTTTGACTTTAAATCTTAGTGTTTATTCTTAAAATATATAGTTAGGCAATTTCATAGGCTATTACTCACTGAAGGAATAATGCAAACTGTTGCCTTACCCTGATTGATTCAGTAACTGCTTATAGTTAAGACTAAATGAAAAGCATTCCCAAATTTCATAAAATGTCCTTACAATTATTTAAATGGTCTACATAGAACTTTTAGAAATGATTACAACCCAGCTTTGAAGCATGTGGTTCATGACTAGATAGACCAAATTATATTCTTTAAAAATAAAAAGTGTTTTTTAGTAGTCAGCTGGCTCCATGGCCATTTATGTATTTTTATTTAAAGAAATAATGCAAAATGATTTTCTAAGGTGACCTCCCCTGCACTCTTAAGCTTTTACACTTTGAAAAATGCATGGTATCCTTTGGAAACCATGTAGCCTACACATATTTTCTAAAAATCACAGAATGTGGGCACATAGACAATCTGAGAATACTAAAAACCATGATGTTCGATGTTAAATGGTTTAAAAGAGTTTATGACATAAGGCTTATCCTAGATGTCCTCTAGATTGTTCAACAGTCTTCCAGTGTCTTTGTTAGCTTCTTCTGTCGATGGTAGGCAGTCAAAAAGGAATGTTTGTTAACTGCCCACTAAATAAATAACTCTGTGGCAGGCATTTGGGAAGGCTATTGCTACAAAGATAACAATGGAGATTTTTGAAACTGTAAAGCTTTCAAGTCTTTATAATCTAATATCAGGCGCTGATAGGAAGGATGTAGTCAATACAGCTTTACCTGCTAGAATGGGCATAAGGACATGTTCAATTCCTCATGCGTGTGTCTACCAATGCAATGGAAATAACAGATGTAACAGAAACTGAATAATGAGCTGTGGGATAGAGACTGTTGAAATGAGTTTTGGATATAGTTTCATAGTTTTGAGAGAGAGATGGTTTCTGGTTAGGAAAAATGGAAAGTGTGTAGATTGAGTTAAGAGAATGGGAGTCAAATGCCTGAATATGGAGCCGCTGGGTCTAGGATCTGATGTTTGAAGAAAATACTACAGACAAAGTTATGAAGACTGTTACACTTCTGCAGAGCTCTTTTCATGGCTATAATTAAGATAAATTAAGTAAGGAAGAAAACATGGGCAAGGAGGCAGAACAATGGTGGATATTAAAGACGATTAAGGCCTGGACCTGAGCCATAGCTATAAAATAAATTGAGATTTTCAGATGACCCTCAGGAGACTATGTGATTCCATTTAACCTAAAATCCAAAATGTGTATTCAAAGATACTCTGGGAAGGTATTTCCAAATATTTTTCCTGTTGTTATAAAAGTCTCCAAGACTGAAAGAAAAGAAAAAAAAAAAGTAATTCAAAAGGGAACACGAGATGGCAGCAGTTATATCATATAAAGAGAAAGATTAGAGAGAGAAAAACATTTGAAATCATTTTTAGGATAAAAAAACATATAACACTTCATTCCTTATGTGTTATATTCCCTTTCAGTTCAGAGATTACTCAGTCATTGGTTTCATGCTTCACAGCACATCTGAGCTTCATTCTGACTATAGTAAAAATCTTATTCCATTACATGTGATTATTTCCTAAAATAAAGCTGTTGCTGTTTACTGAAGATGACTGTTCCTCTGTGTTATCTGAAGCAGAAGTGTTCTGGGTGGTATAAATTCGTTTTAAATGTTCCAGCATAGTTTTTTCTTCTTCTTCTAGTGTTTCATCCTTCTTCATTTCCCACCTTAAAAAAAAATCATATCTTAGTATTTTTGTAACTTTCAAACTATTGTCAGCATTCCATTATTCAGGCTTGAATGTGTGCAGTCACTGGTTTATTGAGGAGTCTGTTTCTCCTTGTTTGTTCTCCTCCTGACGGTCTCCTGGCAATATCATTCATTGGCACTGCTTCTGGGGAGTGGGCCAGGGAAATTGGAAGGGAAAGTAAAGTCAAACCAGCTCTGGTCCAGGACAAAATTTTAAATCATTATTTTTAAAGAGGGTTCGGGATTTCTAGGTTTTCCAATTTTATATAGTTTACCAGTATATACATGCATAAAAATAAAATCTAGAATTAGCCATTAATAAAGATTTTTCATGTTTTTTTTTTTTTTCCTTCACTGATCAACATATCCATGGCTTTAAGCATGCCAGGAAGACTTTGGCAACAGGAGAATATCAAGCTAAATTGAATATACTTTAACGGCAGGTCAGTCTATACCTACAAATAAGGTTAGATTTGAAGTTCACCCAAGAAAAGCAGCAAATTCTTTGCAAGTTTCCATAAAATATTTAGCAAGAGAGACTCTGTAATCCAATTATGGAATACAGAACACAATGGACCAATATGTGTATCTAATTTGCAAAGTAAAAATCACAATAATCCAGGTAGAGTTAATCCTGCCTACACCTTCCTTTTACAGACACCACCTCCCTAAAATGAATCAGGGCATACTTAATCCAGCATTTGTCAGCATACATTTCCTTCCTGTTGTCTCCACTGCTATTTCTTCCATCTCCTAAGCCATTCACCATAGCCTACTATTACTAAAGGATTTTAAAACCAATGTAGATCCATCCCAAAAGATCCTCAGTTATAAGGGAGTCTAGAGGATAAGATTTCCAACAAATAAGGAACTGTTCACCGAGTATCTTCCAGAGGCTCCTATTATATTATAACCAGAACTCCTAGTTAAGAAACAGGCTCATACAAGGGTGGGATTTTTATGGTTTTGAGTGGTTAAAAAAAAGCATGAATATCTCATGTCCTGTAGAAACTTCTACACAGGGTCCCTATTGTGGGTGTGCTGGGTTCGATATGTCCTAGTGAGTATTGGGAAGTGGCATTATAAAAGGAGAAGAAAAGTGAAGAGTAAAAAGGAGTTATCTAAGAGATTAGACCTGGGTTTAGTTATAGTTTTTCTTCATCCTCTGAATGGTATTTGCCTCATCTCCTAGCCTCAACCCTGCTATTTCTGGTTGTTTCAGTTTTCCCACATGTTCCCTTCTAGTCAGAGTTAGGTCATTGGTCATATAGATTTTATTCTCATTACCACACTCTTCAAAGTCATGTCACAAAGGGCAATACTAAATTTAATATTTTGGGATTTAACAATTAGCTATAAGCTTACTTTATACTGCATTTATGAAATTTTACAGAACAAAAATTGTGAATACCCATTTTATTTGGGTGAATGTAGGCTTGTTAAAATGAATTCTTCTCAAGCAAGAAAATAAATAACAACAACAGCAAAATATTGGCATAGCATTAAATGTGACTTATGCATTGTTTTAAACACTTGATGAATAACACTTTACGTCTTTAATGAAAAATATTATTCCTGTTTTACAGGTAAATCAGAGCACGGACCATTAATGCCATTTCCCCAAATATCTTTGGATCAAAACCAGAGAGATATATCCTAAAATCTGAGTTTGTAAATGCAATACTAACCAGGGTTTTAAAACCATTTTTGTAGGTATTATTAATTCCTATTAAAGAATCATGAATTTGTTTCCTGAAATAAATGCTGCCTGAGTTGTACTAGCTATGAAAAAAAAAAAAAAACTTCTAAAATTCATATAAATATTCTTAAAGAAGTCAAAACAAGAAAAATTAAGTTTGCCTTTTTCTCCCATGAAAGGTGCTAATATGGTAGTGGGTAAATAATTTTGTGAATGTCAACAGAAAAAAAATATGTAATATGCACACAAATATTTTGATCCTTGTCTCTACTTGTGAAAATTGAAAGCACAATCTCCCTGCTTCATTAAAAAAAAATCTATATAGGCCCTCCCTGGTGGCCCAATGGGTTAAAGCACTGCACTAAGAAGCTTAAGCCACTTCCGCATGAGTTCGATTCCCGCCTGCCCCGGAGGAGATCCACATGGCGGGGCAGACCTCTCCTGACCTGCCCACTGCTCCCCTCAGCAGTGTACTTCCTCTATCTGCCTGTTCTGCTCCCCCCTCTGACTCTGGTGAATCCTCTCACCCTCCACATCTCTGGCCTGTACCCCAGTTCTGTATGAATAAATAAATAAATCTTTTTAAAAAAATCTGTATAATTATAATTTAAATGCATTGTATATAGAATCCAAGATAAGGATTTTTGAAGCTTCATGAAAATTACAGGAACTTCATCATTACTAGTAATTAACTGATTATTAGGCAAAGTTATTTACCTAACACAACCATTTTATATTTTCTTGGTGCATGTTAAACAGAAATCAATTTATAAAAGAATAAAAAAATATAAGAAGAAAATAAATTAGAACTACATTTCCCCTAATAAAGTGACTTTTATTGAATAAGAACACTAGGGATTTCAGATGTATGTGTATTATAAATATTGTTATAAATCACAAATATAAGTTCTTAAGAGAAGTTTGCATCTAATTCAGTCACAGTTTTAGTCCTAGTTCACACAGTGTAAACACAAGTCAATTAAAAAATATATTGGAAGAGAAAACAATCTATCCATTTGTTAAACAATATTGACTGGGCAATCTGTTTAAAATGTCTATTCCTAGTTTCCTTTAATATATTTAAAATCTGTAGTGGAAACATGTCCCTACAGAATCCAGAAAATGTCAGAACTAGTATATTCTATTTTCCCCCAAAAGTCATTCTGAATTGATTATATTTTTGTTTTTCCTGACTTGGATATGCTCTTTTACTATTGTTAAATTCCCCACCACCCTACTATGGAAAAAGAACTACAACCTGACCCTGCTCCAACTGGTGGCAATAGCTGTGATGTACCTTAGACACCTATGAAAAACAGAATCCCATAATCTTAATATTTTATTAAATATGCTCCTTCTTAGATGTCTTCTGGGTAGACAGGGAAGGGAATATGTTGTGTTCTAGACAAGGGGACCCTTTTTCTAATCATACAAAACAGAGCCCCTAAAAACCTGAGCTGAGATCCTCCAACAGAACAAGCATTCACAGCTTTGCTCATAAGCAATACTCTGAATGACATGGGGGTTTGCATTCTTGGTGGGTCTTCCTGGATTTAAACACATAGTGAAACCAGGACAAGAGGTATTTTCCTGCTCCTTTTTATATCATGTGAACATTAGCTAATGTCACAGAGCTCTTTCATGCTCTGATTTTTGTCATTTCCATGAGCAGGAAAGATTTGGGGCCTCAATAAGACTTTGAGGATTACAAAACATTAAACAGTCACATTAGTGAGAAAGAATTCCGGTGATGCTTAATATATCTTTCATTTGGGGAGAATTTTGGGGTATTTGTATGTCAGAGCCAGCCGTATGATGTGCAAATATCTTTTCACCTTTGATGCACTTTCATTTCCTGCACAGAAGATTCTTTTTCTGTAGAGGATATTTTTAAGTTGATATGTGTATTTTTGCTTTTGTTTCCCTGAACATTGTATTTGAATTCCTAAGTGTATCTCTAGAACTGATGTCAAGGAGCATTTAGCCTACATCTTTAATAAATGTTGTTTATTTTAATAATAAACATCTTTAATAAAGATGTTTAATAAACATCTTTAATATCAACAATCCCACACAATGAAGAGTTGTCTTCCAAATTTTCAGGGGAACTAGAAATGTGTGCCCCAGAACCTCCAAAATAATGTTGAAGCATCCCTGTCTAGTCTATTATTTTAATTGAAAAGTTCTCAGTGTTCTGCTTAGAAAATTATTTACTCAGGAGTGGAAGTTTAGAAGCCAAAAGACTGGGTTTGAGTCACTTACAATCCACACAGTCAGTAACCAGTTAACGGAAAACTTCTTCTGCATTCATGCTGACACTCATCCCCCCCTGCCATCAGTCTACACTTCAGGTACTCAAGATTTCATTGCTGGCACTGTGCAATATACTCCATCTGGAGCACACAACTTAGACCTCTATCTTATTAAACCTGCAGTGACTACCCTGTCCAGTCTTAACAGCTTCTCAGTAGTTCTGCTTAGCTGCCACTCTCTCTCCTTGGGGAGAAAAAGGTTTCCTTTATTGATGTCTGCCTTATGTCTTCTCACATTTGCTTGTCTGCATTTGCTATACATCTTCCTTGAAATGTCTTTCTATCTACCCATCTGTGACACAAGCTATGCAATGGCTATCGTCTGACAGATTCCGGATAGCTCGGGAAAAGCTCTGAAATATCAGAATTTCCACTGCTAACTTATGTTATGACCTCCTTTTTTGTATAATCATAATATCAAAATATATTGTAGTAACATCAGTTTGTAACTGGCTTGCCTTAGCTCTAAATTGGCTAGCTGGCCTGGGCAAAGTACAAGCTGAGCTGCTCCTGGGCAGGAAATTCCTTTGACTGAAGACAAAAGGCAAGCTCCTGGAGAGATAAGACCCCAGAGCATCAAGACTCCTGGAAAACTTCTTTGGTCTTTTGACAAAAAGTGATTCTTAAGATAACTCTCAGGGCATTAGGACCCATGGACAATTTCCTAACATTATCAACACAGGTTTTGCTTAATGCACAACTATGTAACTTCTTCTTAATTTACTCTTTTCCTAAAACTATCACTAACTACTCTCTGCTAGTCTTATTTAACCTCTTCCTAAAACAAACACTAGCTACTCTCTGCTAACCTTAAGTTAACCATTAGCTTCTCTTTAGGCTATCACTGATGACTATGCTAACACAATTTATTCCTTCCCTAGGACTCTTAAATCCTTTGCTAACAGCTCATCCTTTCCCAGACCCTGATCCTTTAAAGTCACAGTTAAACATCCGTATACATGAAAGTTATCACAAAGACGTATAGTATAGTGTGCCATAAAGTAGAAGGAAAAAGATGCATTGTTCCCCTCTTCCTTTGAAACTTTTATGTCGGTTTCTTATTAACTTACCTAAGGCATTATTGTAACTAAATCTTGCTAAACAGTATAAATAGTATAAATAAAGACCTGCAAAAAGATGAGCAGGAAGATTTGCACCCAACTCCGACTCCCGTGTCTTCCTCACTCCCTCTCCCCTTCTTGGAATTTCTGCACGCCGACGCCTTCCCATCTTAGGGTGCTGCCTGTACACTGCCTCCAGACACCTCAAAAGTTGGAGCTGGACTCCGACACTTCTGTTTATTTTTCTTCAGGTCCCTCTATATCTCACTTCTTTCAAGAGGTCTGTCCCAATTACCTAATCCTGATATGCTTGTCCTCTTTCGAGCTCAGTAGACCCTAATATCAACATTATTTTGGTCACTTGGCCACATATTGCTTTGCTGAACCCCTTTGGTTACTTTCTTGGATACTTCTATTGTGTTTTTCACACATACATGATTTTCATCTATGCTTAGAGCTACTTGAAGTAGTCTTTTAGTTTTCTATAGTTTTTATAGCAAATAATTTACTTCAAAAAATAAATTTAAAATAACACATGAAATTGCTCACAAAGACATATTGGTTGGTATGTGTTAGAAACTTAGGCATTAATGTGTTATTCTTAAGATGATAAAGCAGTAATAACTGTTAACTACCAGAATCAGAATGGGTAGTAGCTGGTATCTCATTTTACATGAATGAGAAAAATGAAGCCTTTTCGAGTATGAAAATTAAAGTTCTCATCCTTAGCTTCTAGATCATGAGATGAATCTGAAAGTCTTAAAGTCAGTGATCCAACCCTTTCAAAAGTGATATTTTGCAAATTCATTCATATACTAACCATCTCCATATCCTTTTAAAGATTGGTGTCAAAAAGAAGACATTCAGTGATCATGTTATTTGGTATCTGACCTATGTTTTTGACCAATGTAAAAGGTTTTAAAATAGGCTTTTATTAGCAAAGTGATTTAAGTCTGTTGTAGATAGAGGTAAATTTTCCTTTGTGGACTACCAAGTATTTCAATATTTAATTTCTGGTGATGTGACACCATGATTGGCCCCAGTAACATTTTCTCACTCTGATTTTTTTGTTTCACTTATAGTTAAATATCAGTGAAATAATGAAATATACCTTTATTCTATTGGCCTCATTTGAATCTCTGATTGTTAATAGCCTTGTTTGTCTCATTAATTTAGAAGTACCTAAAAAGCACACAATAGATTTGTAATAACGTTTCTGTCATTTATTTTCTTATGAAGTTATTAGAGTTAATTCTTTGAAATTACATTCACTTGCAATGCACTTAGTCATCAATAAAACATAATCATTCTGCTTTTCCCATTCTGGTTAATGGAATTTACTGATAGAAATTAAATATTTAGGTTATCAGGTTTAAAAAGATAAGAAAATATAAGACAAACTCATTAAAATGTCTACCTAATAAGTCTCTGTTTTAGTCACAGAAGACTACACCAGTTTCTATAATATGGTGCTATATGCTGAATATATAGTAGAGGGTCCAAATTACAAATTACGGGAAACTGTCTCGATGAAGGCTAATTTATTGAGATCTCCAAAACTTCAAAGCACTGTATTAGATAAAATGAGATGAGCTTAATACGGTCTTTTCTTTAGGAGCTTATTCAGATGAAGGGAGTTCATAATCTAGACTAGACTGAATAATTATTCTAAGTTCCAATCCAAAATCCCAAAAAGATTTTGTAGAATATTTCAGTTTAAGAGGGAAATGTCAGTGATAATAAAAAGATTCTGGTGCCATTTCCTTAGGCTTTATTTTAACAATTGTTTGTGTGCAAGACATATTTTAAGAATTTATTCCTTGACTCATGAAGTAATTTGAGAAAGCCTTAGGGAATAATTCATGTCCTTTTTCATTCACTTGAAAGGCAGCAACATTAATGACAAGAAAGGACTTTGATTGGTTTTTTTTTTTGATACGTTATTATCGAATTCTATAGTAAAATTGGAAACTATAGAAAATTTGGTGTTTTTCTTTAAAGGCATTTCTATAGGAAGATGACTCTGAATAGCAGCTAGTTTCAAAGGACAAACTTTAGGGAAAAGATAGACATAAGGCTAGTTCACATTTGAGAATAACTTCATGAGCATTCATGAACAGTTATGGGAACACTATTACAAACCAGAAAATCAGCTTTGAATGTAATCACCTTGAATGAAAATGACTCCATTTTTAGTAATGCTTTTCTTTTTTGCCACCACAGAGAACACAGAGTTAGTCTCTTCTTTTAGAGACAGGTCTTTAAAATACCCCTTTTCTAATATATTTCCAGGTGACCCAAATCCACATCCACTTTGTCTAATGGTTTAAAGCCCACATTTTAATAAATCTATATTGTTTTGGTACATTTCTTTTAGCATATACATATTCTTTTAGAGGAAATGGAGAGATCAAATTATACTTTTCATATAATCTAGATGATTTATTTCTTAACTTTCTTATCTGCAACAGAATATTTTAGAAAACTTCCTTTTAAGTTGCAATTTTTAATACTAAAGTTTTGTTTGTCTCTGAACTCTACTGAATCTCAAACTTAGTTAAGCAATAGGAGCCCTATATAGGTATTACAAAGTTTCACACTATTTTCAGCAGGAACACTTAAGAGCGAGTAGTAGATGGCAAAACTTTCACCTTGATATGGGGCAGAGAGAGAGAGATTTATAGATTTATGCTTAATTTAATTATTCCCTCAAACATTACTGTGTGCTTGTATGGGGATAACTGAATAGGAAAAAAAAGTGTTAAGGAATACATCCACAAAAAGATCAAAAATAGTCACCAATATTTATACAATTTTATTTTCAAATTTAAAGATAGATTGAAATATCCCCTAATAGAGAGATTCTATAAACATGAAGATTCAATTTCTGCACAATACTATAAATGGCAGTCATACTTTTGCTTTGGCAGTTATGCACCATAGACTTTTTCATAGTGAATAATTCTAACTCCTCCAAATTATTTTGACCCATTTTAGCACTTTAATATAAGAAAATAAGGCTTATTTATTTTATAAAAATATATCACAGTTTGTTAATATGCTGTCCCACTTAGGACCCCCTAGAGCTTAATGTCATGTATATATTACATAAATATACAGACATAAAATTATAGTTATGAATATGGAAATAAACATTTAAAGTATGTAGCAATAAATACAATTAGGTCTATGAAATCCATACTCAATATTATTTAAGGCTTGTCATTAGGAATTAGCAGTTTGATTGTTTCTGTCAAAAATTTCTATATGATTATATTACATATTAGAATTATATTATATATATAAACTAGCTATATATGCAGTTTATTTAGCTATTTCTGCAAGAATTAAAATGAATATTTTTTCATAAGGTAGTTGATTTCTGTGCAACTCCTAATGCATTAAAAGGAATCTTTCCAAGCTTGGGGACAAGAAGCAAAACCCTTAATTTGAATTTATAGCCTTCAGAGACAATCTGCAAGACAACTTAACTGTCTAAGCAATTTATTTTAATTAATATGATTTGTTCTATATATTTAAGTAGGAGAGTTATATACCAACAAATGGGACAACTAAGAATGCTAACAGTAACATTTTAAATAGTTATGGCTTAGGGAAAACATAAACAGAGGCACAGCCATCAGTAGTAATGGAAGCTGAACTTTCCCGTTATTAGTAAATCATCCATATCTCCATAGAGACTTCATTTCCACCAGTGTATTTTAAAAATTATAAGAGTTTATAAAGAAGGCCAAGGTCATGCTATTTGGCCAGATTTTAGTGCTGATGTAGAAGAAATACCCTGTACTAAGACAAGTGTCAGTACTACTATGTACTGCCAGAACTATATTACTGATTTTTTTTCCCTCAGAGTGTGTATAATTTAATGAATCAAAAGAGAAAGAAAGCCATTTTTCTACTTAAATTTGAAATGTCTGGAAATGTTCCTGACTATGTAGTTGGAATCTAGGACATTTATATCCCTGTTATATTACAAGTTACTGAAACAACAGAAGTAGTAATACTATTGTTCTAAAACAGTCATCAAGAAGATAAGGACAACACATTTAGAATAACCCTAAGCTTTCTAAATATTAGGTACATTTTACCAGGCTACCTGCAGATAATACTCTAGAAGCTTATGGTCTCTATGGAAAATTATTTGGAGATTTTCTTAAAAAAAAAAAAAAAAAGCTCACATGATCCACCAATACCACTGCTAGGAATTTACTCAAAGAATAGGAAAACACCAATGTAAAAATGTGTATGCACTGAGTTCATCATGGTACTATTCACAACATTCAAGTCATGGAACTGACCTAAATACCCAATAACAGATAAAAACCCCCTACAAAACTGTGTAATATATACTCAATGGTATGCTAGTTGGCTATTAAAAAAGTTGTACTAGTGCCTTCTGGGATAAAAGAAGAATCTTGAGGTGACTGTCCTAAGTGAAATAAGTCAGAAAGTGACAAAACAGTTTCCCAGTGGTTGAATATAAAGAACTAAAGAAATATTAAACTGGCAAAGCACATAGAAAATAATTCTTTGATGCTGTGAAAGCATACTGTGTAGCAGAGGGAATGAGGGAAGAAGGGAGAGAAGTAGGAGATGAGGCATCAGCACTGGAGTTTTGGTGGAGGGAGAGCAAAGCCTCTTGACACAGATGGAGGTATGAAGTTGTCTTCCCTAAATTACAACTGACCAATTAAAATAGAAAAAAAATACCAAACAACCCATACCTTCAAAGCAAAAGAAAAGAAGTGTAGTCCACCAGTTAAACAACTGGTTCACAACCTCAGTTATTCAAATAATAGCAATGTTTAGAAAAGGATTTGAAATAAAGGTCTGGCTCATATTTTGTTTGAAATTGGCTAGGGGTTTAAAAAGATGAAAACTAATCTAGAGAAGAAAAGGAAAGCTCTGTATGGTTAATGGTGTCATTACTTTTTATGAGTCCTGTCTATATGTTCTAGCTCATATACGCTCCATGGTTTTTCCTCTCAAATAGTAAGTGAAAATATTTACTAAATCCTTATGTCTGAGAACATTGGGGATGTAGGACATATGACAAAGGTCAATACTTATTTAGCAGTTTCACTGGGTAATTAATGTGCTGATATTACAGCCGCTTTATGAGATAGGATTCCTATCCTGCTACAGACCAGGCGTTAACTGAGGCTAAACGACTAGTCAGTGGTGGAGTCACAATTCTGACCTAAACATCTGACCTCCGAGGGAATGTTCGTACCATGAGGTACATTGCACCTACTGCAAGATGTCTCGATGTATCTGTTTCCTGTAACAATAAGTGAAAGGTGAGTTGCTGTTTTGTGCCTCTTTGCTCCTCATGAGCCAGGCCAGAGTTGGGAGAACTGATTTAAGTATATTTCAGACCCACTTGAGTTGAGACATCATCACTCCGCAGTGTCCCACTTGTGGCAGATTAGGAGCCGCTCCAAATGGCTGTCAATGTTCCAGCTCCCTGGGCATGAAGAGCGTACTTCCTTCTTTCCTTTCCTCACCTGAAGAGGTAGTTAGAGATACTACGTCCTCTTATTTCATGCTGGCATGATGGAGGTTGAGAGGCATGATAAAACAACATCTTTACCATCATTGAACTTATGTTCAAGTGGGTATCAAAATTATTTCAGGAAAACTCTTCATTGTATGGCTCTTTAGCAAGCAATGGTGCCCTCTTTTCTTGACATAAAATGTGGACTACATCATGAGTTCAGACAGGTAAATCTTTTTTCTAGTTCTTGATTTACCATTGTTTCAACTGAGGATACTGAACACATTAACCATTGCCACATGGAACTGCCATGGATGAATTTTAAATTTTAGTGAATTATCACTTTAACTTTTGAGACTAGTTCTCCATATAAAAGGAAAACAAAGCAAGGCCAACACTTCAATCAACAGAGGCCCAAGAGTTGAAAAAAATGAATAAAATAATACAAAGTCTCAGATATATTGAAACGCTGAGCACATTTTACTTGCATTCCTTCCTTGTTCCTAATTTAATAAATGTTTCCAAGAATAGGGTTTGCAAATCATAGTAAATAAATATATATATAAAACACATATTCTCTTTTGCGTTCTGTGTCAATTGTGTACATTTCATAAATATAAACATAAGATATATTTGCTAAGGTATTACATTTGTGGATGTGGCAGCCTCATGGCTTGAAGTATAAAAAATTCATACCTTGTCAATTATGAATTGCATTTTCCCCATTTATATAGAATATGGAACTTGTTGATACAAGCTTAAAATGTACACGGTATTATTTCAGATATGAATATTGCTAAAAAAAATAATCAACTTCACCCTATCTTAAGAGGTCAAACAATATCTGAAAACTATAATCCTTTGAAATAATTAAAAAATCCTTCATCCTTTATTCATTTGCTCAGCTTTCTTCTTCTACATCCAATTAATAACCCTATTTAAAAATGTTTATTTATACATACAAGAGCTGGAGTATAGGCCAGAAGTGTGGAGGTGAGAAGATTTACTGAGACGAGTGGGAGCAGAACAGGCAGATCAGGAGAGATCTGCTGTACCATGTGGGTCAATTCCCTGGCCAGCCTGGGGACTGAACTTGTGCTGCAGTGGCTGGGGATAGCTTAATAGCTGAGACTTTAATCCTTGTACCACCAAGGAGGCCCCACTTAATAACCTTGTTAATCCATTTCCTTGATTTATCTTTTAGTTCAATGAGTGTCATAATAGAAAGGCAGCATAAATATACTTTAATACTTGCTAAGCAAAATTTATGCACTGACTCCCACAGCTATCATCCCTGATGTCTTTTTCCTATTTCATTACCATTTTGTGGATGAGCACATTCTTCGTATGGTATTTATCCTGACAGGTGATGAAAAAGGTTTTGCCCCTAAAAGTGATCTCATAGTTCTAGCCCTGGTTTACATGGCATTGTCCAGAATGATACTGTTACTGCAGAGTTATGTGCACTAAATGTTGCCCACCTTGGATTTCTGGTATTTGCCCTGTATAAAGTTCTATCTAAGCTGTCAACTTAATTAAAAACTGGCCCCTGGCAATATCTTCCCAATTACCTCAACCTTTATTTCCCATACCCTAAAACTGTACCTTTCTCCATAAGACAGGTGATATCTCCAAACACCTTACTCCACACCTTACTCCACTTACTTGTTGCTTCTTGATAACTATCTGTGGCCCATTCTCCACTTCCTCTGCTACTAGTAATTTTAATCTGTCATCGCAGTTTAAAGGATAATGTGCAATAACGCTTCATTACATAGTGGGTGCATCTCAATAATCATCATAGAGAGGAAATTCTGCCTGATGTTTCCAGAGCTTGTTGGCACCTGAGTAAGTCAATTGCAGTGTTAACTCTTTCTACCACTGCCAGGGGAATAAACCTTGAGAGAGGCCCTAATGCTTTGGAGAGTTTTCTTTACCTATATTGTCCGTGGCACTGATTTTATCCTCTTTTCTGAGTTTATCTAAGTTGATTCTAATTTTAACTGTGTCAATTGGCATTAAAATTAACTTCCAAAAACAGTTAAGGGTTTGATTGAGTTAAATAATTCCCTTTTCTATTTAACTAGACAAAATAAGGTTGGCCAACTCTCCATTTTAGAGAAAATAAGTAGAAGGTTAAAAAAAATAAAAATTGACATTGAGAAATTTAGTAAACAAAATCATTCCAGCTTTTTCTATTTTATTCCACTGTTTGCCATCATCCACAAATTTTGTCAAAATGCAGCAAGTTTAATTCAGTTATAGACAGTTGACATTCAAATGTTTTCCTTATTGGTGTCTAAATTTTGTGATGGGTTCCTGTTAATGCTTTAAAAATCTGATTTCCATAACAAAAGTATTGAATTTTCTTTACTGTTAAAACCTGTCATTGATTCAGCAATAGGAATTAGGACCAATAATGTCTTTTGAAGTTTACTATGCCCAACTTTGTTGCAAATTCAATTATGAAAGACAGGTCTTTGCCAACCCTTTCATTTCTAAGTGATCCAGTATATTCAAAAGGATCCTACCTAACAATTGAGAATTATTGCTTAAAAATGTAAAAAGCTTGCCATGGGCCAGTTCTCCTTTAATGTTAGCCAGATGAAATTTGCTCCAAAAATACTTTGGGAATATATTGCATTAATGACCCAGTGGAATAAACACTTGACCATCAAAAAGCACTGAGTTTGAAAAATTGTTTTTTCTTAACTCTGAGTTATACAACACAAACAGTTTATTAATGCTGAGATATGCTGATGCTCTAATTTCATTTTCACAAAACATCAACCTACCTCCATAGAATCTAGATTAGTTCTTTCCATAAATAAGTATGACATTATTGTTATTAGTGTTCATTGGAAGCCTCTATTCAAAAGTACAACAGGGAAATTACCACCCCCAGCAAACACAAATATACACGTCCACATACAGTGAAATCTTGGAAAATGATAAGAATAATGAAAATTGCCTTATCTTCAACTATGGTTAAGAATTTAGTGAGGACCTTCCCTGGTGGCACAGCACCAGAGGGTTGGGTTAAAGCACAGCACTATGAAGCTATCGCAGCCACTGCAGCATGAGTTCGATTCCTGGCCAGGGACGTGACCCACAGGGTGTGGCAGACCTCTCCTGACCTGCCTGCTGCTCTCTTCAGCAGCGTATGTCAGTAGATCTGCCTGTGCTGCTCCCCACTCTGTCTCTGGTGAATGCTCTCACTTCCCCCTATCCCTGCACCTATGGCTTGTATCTCAGTTCTTGTGTGCATAAATAAATAAGTCTTAAAAAAAAAGATATTTAGTGAATTTTAACCAATGTTGTAATATTATCCCATTAACTTAAATCTAGAAAAATATTAGCAATTGGATATTATAAAAAAAAATGGTCAACCAAATTATGAAATAAAACTGTAAATCAAGCAGTAGGTTACTGTGAATCATCATTAATTTTGGCCCTATATTATTATTTTAAAATTATTTTTAATTTATAAAATATATTTTTTACATCATCCTTTATTTTGTAAAGTGTATGATTTCCCCATGAACACCCCACCACTAATTCACCTGTGCACCATCACCATAGTCCCTTGTATTATATAGAAGCAAAGATTCTAGGTTAAAGTCTCAAATTACATACTCTAAAATATGCTGAAAACATGCCTCTAGATTCTTTGGACTTGTCTGAGTTTTTCTTCTTAAAAATCTAAAAGGAAAAATACCAGATGGTTTTACTCATAGCAGGAATGCAACAGACCAGGCGACAAAATAATAATAATGAACAGCTATGTAACAGAAATGTTTTATGGGGGTGGACTGGGGAATGGGATCAAAAACAGTGGGGGGAGGGAAATGACCAGGACTGTGGTGATGGCACATGGGTGATTTGGTGATTAGAAGCCCAAGGGGATTACAAATGAGGTGGAAAAAAGCACAAAATGATGTAAAAATAAGCTATTATATTATTCATTAAAAAAAAGACAACTCACAAAAAATTTAAAATTTTAATGACCACAATTCTGTTCTCATTCAGTTGCTATAACCTAGCCTCTAGTATCTGAAAATTGAATTGATGAAGAAAGCCAAACTTTCCAAATAACAGAGCCATGTCTAAAATCCTCTTAGCTCCCCCAACTTTGAAATCCCCAATGTTGTGTGATCTATTACAGACTGGGACTGTTAAAAAAGATCATAATGCAGGACTCTGGCTACCTAAGTTTTAAACCACTAGCCATCATGCTTTCTGTAGTCAAATGGGTGGGTAATACAATTTGCTAGATTATGTAACTAGTCCAGATGCTTTTCAAAAGCTATGCAGACATTTAGTGAATGCATCTTAAAAACTACCTATAGCACTATGGAAAGCTATATAGAGGTTCTTCAGACTACTAAAAATGGAGCTACCATATGGCTCAGCAGTTCTATCCCTTGGGGTCTACCCAAAGGACACAAAAGCATTCATTCAAAAGAATACCTACACCCCTATGTTTATTATAGCACATTTAGAATAGGTAAGTCTTGGAATAAACACAAATGCCCAACAATAGATGACTGGATCAAGAAGATTTAGTGTATATACACAATGGAATATTATCTGGTAATCAAAATAGATAAACTAATGCCAACAACATAGATGTTCCAGAAGGGATTATGCTCAGTGAAAATAAGTCAGAAGGAAAAGAAAAATATCAGGTGGTTTCACTTATAGGAGGGATATAGGGGAACCAAACACAATTCAAAGAAAAGATAGTAACAATAAAAACCTACAACAAAACATAACAAAAATAAACAGACAGCTATAAATTAGAGACATTTTGCAGGGGAGGGAGGAGGGGCAGGGATCAAATCGAGTGTAGGAAGAGCACAGGGACTATGGTGATGGTGCATGTATGAATTGGTGGTGGAAATTCTATGGGGACTACAATGAATAAAGAAAGCAAACATTATTTTTAAAATGAACAGTGATTTAAAAAATATATAAACAAACTATAAATAACCAATACAAAGTAAAAAAAAACCAGACAATAGAAAGAAAATACTGGTAAATTAAACCTTCTGGCAATTTGAATCTGGCAATTCATTAGGCACAGGGGATAGCATCATGAATATAATTATTGTCCCTTTTCTTATGAAGTTTCATCTGTGACAAAGAAAATTTTTGGCAATAAACCAAATTGAATG
Source organism: Condylura cristata (assembly GCF_000260355.1). NCBI lineage: Eukaryota > Metazoa > Chordata > Mammalia > Eulipotyphla > Talpidae > Condylura > Condylura cristata. Next base: position 24,023,916 of record NW_004567108.1, on the reverse strand, counting down.
AATTAATGAAAAGTAATATTGCAAAGGAAATATTCAGTTTTCTCAATAATATTTAGATTTCAATAATTTTTATAGTTTTTTATATTTTTATATGTGGATTATATATTTCAGAGCAACCTCAGTCTCCTCCCTCCTCAAGACGCGAGTTTCAGGTGTGTGGCATATTACATACTTGACCAAAAACACACAGTACTGTATGCCACAGTGAATTTTATTGTATGAAAATAACAACATTAAGAGGATATGTGTGCATGGTAAAAATAGTACATAGACTGTGGCTAGGGAAACTAACTGTATTAAAATGAATTACCTAATTAGACTGAAGAAACTGAGCTAAGAAATCCTACAAAGCAATGCCTTGAAAGAATACGTCAGGCCAAAGACAAAACAACTTTTATTTCTCTGTTTAATAATTTGCTTCTCGTAGATCTATGGATTAGGAAATCTAAAAGGATTTTTTTTTTAGAGATTAAAAGGGTGTTTTTAGATGCTTTGAAAACATTTTAATTTATGGTTGTAGTGTAGGGTTAACAACTAATTGCGAAAAATGGGAGTCAGTTTTCTCTGTGTTAGAAAAAAAAGTTCCAAAAAGGGTAGGAGTGGAGGAATGTTTTAATGAGCTCTGTGGTACTGGATTAAAATTGGAGATACAGGACAGGGAGGAAGAGAGGGCTACTCTTGTTCCTTTGGCCTGTCTTGCACCCTGGTACTGTTGGGAAGGAGACACATGGATGAAAGTTATGTAGAGATACACACAGGGGGCTAAAAATGCCAGCTGTTATCTTGAGTTTGCTCTTTTTGTCCCAGGCCCTGGGACTTGCTTCAGAATCACTGTCCTATGGTTCCCCACCAGAAGGTCACTTAGAGTTGTGGCAAGCTTTCTGGCAAGTTCACTTTGGCCAGCCTTATTTGGTTGGCCATTAGCTCAAAAGGGGATGGATACTATTGGGTGGTTTTTTGAGATACTAATGTCCTCTCTTCTCTTCCTTCTCTATGCACATTAACTTTGTTTATGTTCTTTCACACTTAAAAAAAAAGTGGAGATGCTACTATGAGTTTATATTTTTAAAATATAGTAGGTAAATGATGCAGAAATATAAATGATTTTAAAATAAAATTTGATGTGTTTGTGTATTTATGAGCTAGTATGCATATCTACATTTCCTGACTCTGCCTACTGACAGGAACTAGAAGTACTCAGTAGCAGTGAGCATAATCAGTCCTACTTCAAAGTTTGTAACACACTTGTAATTGAAGAAATAGGACTTCTTGGTGAAATAACTGATTCTAGAATGGGACCAAGGAAAACTCAATATGAACTCAGAGCATTAGAGAGTAAAGAGGTTAAAAAAAAAAAAAAAAGGGACAGCATCAAAAGGGCATCGAGACCACCCTGGAAAAGTTGCAGGTTGCCAAAGTTGGAATTACTTAAACAACAAAATAAATGTTAATAGCGACATATTATAACCAGATAATATTATAACCAAATAATAAAATAAATATCTATGAATTTATGCTATTACAAATAACTGAATAAAACAGGGAGGGTAACATTTTTTCATTTTAATTAATGTGAAGAAAAAATAGAAATAAAATTACCATTAAAACACAATAAGAATTTCCACAAATAGATATAAAACTAGTGGATAGAAAATTAAGCAAAAATAGACCATTTGCATAGGATCAGAGTATCTTCCCCCCAAATATTTAGTAATCATAAAGAAATTCAGTAACATTAGTATGGAATTCTCAAACACCAGCTCACAAACTGAACAAAAATAAGTCATCAGTAATAGGATGCACACAAACATGATTTCTGCCGATACACAGAGACTATGATTTCCTTCCCAATAATGCATATCCTTAATCTAACGTGGAAGAGAGCACAAGATACATGCAAATTGTGGCATAATCTAAACAGTAACTGACCGTTGGCCTCTGAAAGTATCAAAGCCAGGGAACACTGAGAGGATCAGGAATCATAACAGATGGGGGAAACTAAAGAGTTGATAAATAATTCATGGAATAACAGTAGCATATTAAAAATCTGGTCAGGCCCTCCCTGGTGACGCAGCGGGTTAAAGCGCAACACTAAGAATTGAAAGCCACTTC
>NW_004567108.1:23946950-24021646 GCF_000260355.1 Condylura cristata | reverse complement strand
AAAAAAAATCTGGTCAACTTGAAAAAGTTTTGTACTTTGGTTAATAGTAGTATTCTAAGGTTAATTTTTTAGTTTTGACAAATGTTCTCTTGTTTATATAAGATGTCAACAAGGGAAATCTGGGCAAAGGGTATATGGGAAATATATGTACTATTTTTACCACTTAAGTCAAAATAAAAAATGATGGTGCTAAAATATGCTGTGGATATATTTCATGACACTTAATGTTTTGGAGACATTTAAAGCCAGATGTTGAGGGGCCTTTTTAGGTAACATGCTTTACTCTTCTCCTGCCTGGGTGTTTTAAGTTTATTTTCCTTACTTGAAATTAATCAGGTCTCATATCTATTGTTAATTTGATTTTCTTTAGTGCCAATTAAAATCCCTATTCCCTTAAATCTTGTTTCCCTTTTCACTTTTTTCCTTTTACTGCCTCTCATTCTTTATCTCTCTATCCCCTCCCCCACCCCTACCTTTGGAAAAACCTCTTTTTGGGAGGGGGCTTCTTACTTGTATTGAGGTAACATTGGTTTACAAAACTGGAGATGGCTTTGAGGTACAGGAAGACACCTCTTCAGGCATATATCACCACACCACACCAAACATCAGGACACCCAGAATCCTCAACCATGGCCCAGTTTTTTGCCAAAGAGGTTGTACCCCAAGATTTCCAGAATTTGTTGGGAAGGTTGTATTCTGTATCCTATCGAGAATACTATGGAGTATATAAATTCTTTCTGATCCTTACATTTCAGTGGATTTTTAAAAATCTGACATTTACTTTTCTCTAATACAGACCACATATTCACAAGTATTTGGATTCTTTGGATGATTCCTCTTTAAAACAGGAAAGCCCTGTCTAGATCTTTTCTCTTTGTCACTCTGTGATTCATGGAAAACCATTGACAACAGGTGTACTGACTGATTTTGGAGTTGAGAGATTTTGTCAATTTAGTGATTTTATGGTTAGTTTTTTATTGGATAGGTGGAAGAGATTTTATTAGGGGCTTTATTTTACCTAAAATGTCTGTATTTTTGAATTTTGAATTTAGCACATCTCCCACAATACTTGATGAACAAGAATATTTTTATTTGTTTTATTCTTATTGATGTAACTTTGGTCTACAATACTGCAGATGGTTTAGAGTAAAGGTTCACATCTCTTAAGATGTGTATTACCATACCATGTCTACTACCAAATCATCCATTAATCCTCCACAATAGTCTGTAGGGCCCCTCCAAAGAAGAATATTTTTGCAATGTGAGCATTATAATTGGCACTCCTGTACTCGAGTCAGAGAAAACAATGTAAAACAATAGTTTATATTTTACAGGATAATAAAAGTAAAAGACTTGGTATTTCTCAACAAAAAGAATTATGAAGTAGATAGTGGCCTAGAAACTAGTGAAGTTGATTGCAAAATGAATATTTAAGAGCCTCTTTGATTTAACATGGTCTTGTTTCCATTCTCTTTATTCTTTCCCAAAGACAAAGAATCCTCTGTAAATATTGCTTTAAGGATTATCAGGCTTCAATTTTCAAATTCATCCAAAGTCCGTAATTTAAACCATAATATTGGCTTTTCAAATGTAAACAGTGATTGAACCACTTTCCTGTAGCTAATAGGAATGCCAATGAAATTAGAGTCAATTAAATAATTGCTTTATTAACCTAATATATTACTGCTGTAAGACAGTCTGTGGCACATTCAGCCAAGAGGACAGCTAGGAGAAAATAAAACTGCATCACAGTTACGAGAATGCAGAGCAGCTTGTTGTAAGACCTAAGTCAGAAAGAGTAAAACATTTATTCGAATTTTCATACATCAATTTCATTCTTTATAATTGAATCATAGCTAGAGATGGAAAAATACTTAGAGATTTTAAAGATTTTTATTTAATTCAGATGATAGTTGGTGAGGGACAAATTATGATCCAGATTAGGTTTAACCGTATTCCCTCATCCGTCTGCTTTCTGGACACAAACTGCAGGGAATGGGCGTGGTCTGTAGTCTGCTGTCTAGCTGGATCTCTTATTGGCTCTCCATTAGGGACTCACCCCTGCTGCTGATAGAAGATATTTAAACCCCTTACCAACCTTACAAATGTTCACATACCCAGCCTCACCTTCCACCCTACCCTTGAGTAAGAACCTCAGCATTCCTGCAGGCTTTTTGCATATGCCTGAGAATAGGTGATTATTCCCTATGAGTTATCGATCCTTCAAAATATAACTTAGCAGCTACCTCTGTCTCTATTCTCTCCCCCCCCCAAGGCAAGTTATCCCATTTTTCCGTTATGATATCCAAGGGTATGTAATCACTTCTTACACTTCTGTGAGCCCTATCATGTTCTCTGCATTTTTGAGAGCAAGTCTGTGTGTGATCACAATCATTTTTGAAGTTAGTGAAGTACATGGTAACACTGATCATTTGGGGGAATGAATGAAAGAATAGGTAGATAGCACCGTAGTGTTTTTAGAAAGTTGCAGAAGAGTTCCTCAGTAGTACAGTTTTATATCTCTAGATTCATATATCTCACCTCCCATTTTGCTTTGCCCTAAGTGTTCTTGTATATTTGAGCACAAAAATCTAGGAGAATAACACTGTTTTGCACTGCTTTTTCTCATGAAAGTATAGACTATACCAAAAATGCAGCCAGAACTGACTCCTTTTTATGAAAAGCTTTTTATGGAGGTTAATGATAAAAATAAGGGAGGGAAAGACATGGAAAAGGGAAAGGTTACCATGCATTGTGTGGGTGCTAAGTTAGCCTTCCCAGGAATATCACTTAATCCTAGCATAAATATCCATAGTAAATATAGCTATCCCCATATGTAAAGTTGAGGAAACTGAGGTTCTGCTTAATTTGTACAAAGCTATAGAACTGACTATTTAAATTTGAGTTAGCTCTTTTCAAAACTTGGTGCTATTCTTAGAAGATGGGAATTTAAAACTTATAGCTCTATAAAACTGCAATGAACAATTCTGTGAGTATGCTAAACTTGATGCCTTCCAAGTTTAAATAGTAGGATTCAGATACAGTCACCTCTCCCTTTCTAACCTGCTAGTCTTCTTTTTCTTATGCTAAGAGACAGTCCTTGTATTCAAGAATTTTTTTTTTTTTTGCTATTTTTCTAGATGTAGTTTTACTATGGAAAGTGTCACACACTTCTGGTTTCTCTATTTTCTCTTTTGTCTTTTAACAACTGGATAATTCATACACATACATTTCCCATTTTTTATATTAGAATATTTTATCTGCTATCTGTTCTAAGTCTAAAAGGAAGACTCAGGCTACATTTCTCTGGTCATCAATATTTCTTACTTTTTTTAATATATATAATGCAAATATTTTCTTACATTCTTTGTTGTGTATTATAAAATTATTTTGTCAAATGGCTTTCTTTATCTATTTCAATAATTATATGTTTTTTAATCATATATATATATATACACACATATATATATACATATACCTATAAATAAACATATAGTTAACTGCATTGATTGATTTTCAGATACATGTAAATAATCTGGTCTAACCTAGAAGGTATTGCATAGTACATAAGGAGGATAGGACATAATGTATTATTAAAAATAGAAAATTAAAAAACATGTGTCTTGTTTATATTAAATATTTAAAATGTTTTTTAATCAACAGGAAAACATAAAATGCCATTTATCTAATTTAGTACAGGTAGGAATGGGACCTACTCAAAGTTAAAGAATATCAAGTATTTTCTTTTCTCTTCTAATTTAAATAATTTTCATGTTTACTCAAAGTACTCATTACTAGTTATTTTGATAACTAATGCATAAAAATTGACAACTCAATATTGTATTCCATCTTTTATAAAGTATCAAGTAATTTACTTAAAATCATATTTTTTAAGTATTGACAAAGAGTGTGTCTTCAGATAACTTGTACCTAATTACATATGAAAATTGAATACCAACTAAAACTTTTAGCAGTGATTCAGCATCCTTTATAATAAAAACAAAGATATTGCTGTGATTAAATTTAACTATAGTATTGAGCTACTGCCTGATGTTTTTGATTTCATGAAAGTTTAATTTCATCCTAGAGAGAAAACATTTGGGTGATTAGGGACAGGACTAAGCACCCATTCCCACAAAAACTGAACGTAAAATAAAACAATTCATCATGCAAAAAATAGCCTCCATAAAAATACAGTTTCCTGAAAGGTAAATTATAAAAGTATGCATTTACCCAATCATTTTAAATACCATAATTATACAGGCTGCTCATCAAAAGACTTTTAAGACTCATTAAAATCATAAAACAATTCTAATTAAATCCATATTTAAATTAAGTTTCTATAACTAACCTACATGGTACTTTAAATCAAACAAAAAAGTTGTATAAAAGATCCAATTAATTGTAAGTTTTTGTAAGAATTAAAGCCTAATTACTCTATGATTAAATTTCCCCAAAATGTAATCATCAATGGCTCTATTCAGAAGAATTAGCCTTCTGTACCCCAGATGCCAGCGGAGTGCTGCAGCCTGTCTTTGACACCAGCAAACCTATTCATCTGAAATCAGCATGACTGTGGAAACTTTACCTCTGCCTCCACTGGAGATCCAAGTGGCAAGAACAAACAAAACTACATACTTTATTCAGATGAATGTCCCCTTATCTTCAGAGAGTTCCCCATCTGATTAAATGGATTAATGTTCATCAGCAAATTAAAAAAAAAATCATTATCAGAGCAGGCTGGGTGGGGGAAGGGAAGAGGGGGGGTATGATCATTTCAAAAATGCCCCAGTTAATGGGAAAGATGTACAAGAAAAGAGTAAGAGTTGCAGTTTACAGAGAAAGACAACATCTTTCTAATGGGACAGCATTAAAATACTTCCTTCAACATCTATACAACTCTTCTTTCTTTCTTAGCTACTTTAAATGTTTTGCATTTCTATTAGCCTAACCTCCCATAGGAAAGAAAATGAAAAAAAGCATTGTGACATCGCTGCTTCTTGTATGTTCACCAAAACTAATTAACCCTGTGATGTTATTAGGGCAGCATTATTTTTTTCTATGACATCACACAAGGTGAAGGTAACTCCTATATTAGGTTCATTCATGTGGCACACACCTCACAAAATATAATTGATTGTAACTTCCCCAGTAACTTCCCCAATGGCCAAGTGATTAGTTACTATGGTACATAAAAAGTTCAGATGTTTCACACATGATTTATTGCCCTATTTCTGATAATCTAATTTTCTTTTATGGTAAAGAGAAATTTACTATTTATGTTTTATAGATTATTGTTTTGAGAAAATGACTAAGTTATCTTCATATGGACATTTGCTGATTGGAGAGTAGCTGTAAGCTGAAGCAGCCAAATGATTAGGATAAAAGGTCAGTTCTTTTACCCAGTTGACAAGAACTTTTTCTGAAATACCCTTATTTTGGATAGTGTGGCATGCTTGTCTGGTGACAGGCTAACTTAGGCGGGAGTTACCTGCCATCCATCCCATAGAGATCAGTGGGAGACATGGAGGTGCTCCTCTAGGGAGGTTCACCAGAAGGACGAGTCAACATCCCTTACTTAGCACAGAAAAGGGAAAGGCTCAGAGAAGAGAGAAGCTTTCAACTAAAACATCTATGCAAATATAAGTGGGTGAGAGGAAAGGTACTTCATTCAGCCTGCTCCTCACAGTGAAGGGGTGATGACATGAGAATAGCAGCATCTACTATGGCCACCTGCCAGGACCACTGGCAGGTGAAGATAGCTTCACTCTGCCTGCATCACATTTAAAATGGGATGGTGCTTGTGATTCCCGCTGGTAAGAACGCTGTGCTGGGAACCATACACCGTTTACAACAGTGGCTAACTAAGCACTTTGCATGTATGGACTTTTTCAATCTTTACCATTTTGAAGAAGTTGGTATTATATCCACATTTTATAGCAGAAGAACCAAGGCCCAGAAAGATGAAACAGTTTGTCCAAGGTCACACAGCTCCTAAATGGCAATGAATGGGTTTGAACCCAGGCAGTCTGTCTCCATGTCTACACGCTTGCCCATAATACAGACTGCTCTTTCAATTCTGAGTCTTCTGTCCTTTTTAAGAGAAAATACTGATCTCACACCTAAAGTGTACCAGATATTTATCTAAGAGCTTCCATTATTAATACAGTTAATTCTCACAACAGCCCTATGATAGGTACTGTTATTAATCCAATTTTTCAAACTAGAAAAGTAAGGTGCCATTAGATTAAGAAAATTGAAAGGTTTATTAAGCTACATGGTGGGAAAGACTGAATTTGAACCCAGGCCATCTAGTTCTGGAGTCCATGCTATGGACTGCCTCTTGTTATTTTTCTTCTGTTATCTCTTAGTAGTTTGTGAAGTCTCCTCTTAGAGGTTTTTATGTGTCCTAATCACTATGGAGGGGGTGGGGGAAAGATTATTTGCCCTTTTGGTGTCAAAGCATTAAAAGTGGGTTATTTGGGTCTAGGGGTTGGGAAGTGGAAGCAGATGATAGGGAAGAATAGCAAGGTAATTATCTGCACAGTGGTGATGCATCTAAGGGAAAGGAGATACCCTTAGAGGTGAGCCAGCTGGCTAGTGTTCTCCCCAGATAAGGGTTCTTCTTCCAGGATATCCTGGTTTCAGCTTCAAAGAGAGGAGGCAATGTTCATACATTGTCTTCCATCACTGCTCTCCCCAGGCTTCCTGTTACCCCGTTACTGAAGGCCACTCTTTTTCTGGATACTGCACCACTCTCCTGGATTGGCTCTTAATATTCTAACCAGCCTTCTAGGTTTTTCTTTGTCTGAGCTTCTGATCTATGACTGGATAGTTTCCTCCACAATTTCAGTCCATGGGCTTCCCTCTCGAGCCCTCATGGAGAGCTCACTGAGTTTAATTTAATTATCACCAGATGAATTGGTGGTGGTAAGCCCATGGGGATTACAAATGAGATGGAAAAAACCACACAAAATGAAGACTGATGTAACAAAATTAAAAATATAATAAAACAAATAATTGTTACCATAAGGCCAATGATCACCATCGCCTTTTTAGAGGGCCTGACTGTATCTCCAGCTATGTGTTTTCAGGCCAAGTGAATACACTTTACCAGACAGTAATAGCTTAGATAAAAAAGAACTATCCCTCAAACCACTCATGACCAGCAAACTGCAAAGTGAAGTTATATTTCTTTCAAGCATTTACCAAGCTTAACAGATACATTGAAAAAAAAAATGTTCACTGGAAAAAAAGTTCTCACACCTGTACAACCATTGCTCTTATTCTTTGTCTTTCTGTTCCCTTTTACAGAAACTCTTTTTTTTCCTGTCTTATATTCCTCTGCTATATTCCTGACCTATATGCCTATATTTTGGGCACTCCTCAGAGCTCTAATTTTTCCAGAAAGGCAAAATTGAAACTTAAGTGAAAAATGTCTTTGAGTCTTCAGAGATAGGGGTTGTTTTTTTTTTAATTATTAATTGAAAACAGCATCTGCATAGAAAGTATATTGTGGAAGCATGCAATATAAACCATAAAAGGGGGAGCTAATTTGATTAAAGTGCAAAGAACACTACTTGAGTTTCTGAAATGAACCCCAGAATCCATGCCTGGCACAAGGATAGGAAGCTGTAGTCTCCAAGGAAGATAACTTTCTTCAGTGAAATGCAGCCAGGTCTCAAAGTCCACAGTCTTACTTTTATTTTTGCCAGGAGTAGGCTAGTATCTATAAAGCTACTTAACACTCAGAAGCTACTGCTTATCACACCCTTTGCAACTAAAATTGAATGTAAGAAATGTAGAAAGGGGACAGATGGAGATGAGGAAGAAGAAAAACATGGCCACCTAATCCCATAGTATAGGGGATTATACTTCCTGTTGCTATGCTACCTTTGAGGGACATGATCACTGAGAAAGACACATGTCTGTGTATTATTCACCTGTGTTGGGTTTAGAAATGAGAATGTCTGAGTTTAAGAAAGCAGATGTCAGAGTCTGGGGAGAGAAGTGTGGTCCTTAAACAGATTTTGAGGGTGGGAGTGGGTGTCACTTTTTGCATCTTTACTACACCACTTGATGCAGGACAATCTGGGAAGGGGGCTCAACACTGTCAACCAAATTATAATTTCACCTGAAACACTGCTCCCATTCATTGCAATTTTTGTTGGCAAACTTAGTGAAATTAACAAATATGGAACCATTATCTAGCTAATTTGACTACTTACAAACTGCTCTGGATTTAGTAACTCCTGAATAACAAAATCTCTTACTCTTTATTGCTTTGTCTTAGCGACTTCTGCTCTGGCATTATGGTTTTCAGAGCACTAGGGTTGGCATTTCAGCATCATTCCCAAAATAGTACTGCTGTTCTGTTTTCTTAGAACTGTCCCCCATAGTATCCTCAGGTGGAAAAAGGCCCAGTTTTAATAATGGTATTCATGTGTATACAAGGAGAGACATGTAAAGGGTTCATTATTCCTAAAGGAACTACAAAAACTTAGAGAAATAAAGCATTACCTGCCGTTTTCATGATCAACACTTGCAGTAGAGTGCATAAATGCTTCAGTTTACAGAAATGGTTAGACCTTCCTGAACCCTCCCAGTGATTAATTAGAAAGCCTGTCTTACAGATTTTTCTCTCAGGTGTAGTAACCTTGTAGCCCTTACCATTAAGAACTAATAAATAAATGCTTGGTTAAGCATAAAGAGGATGATAGGCAGTGAAAGAATGATGATCTTGGTTTTTATGCAATATGCTCACTTTGTCATTTTATCTTGGAGGACAAAATAATATACAAAACTAAAAGTTGCAAAAGCAACCATCATGAGCAATTTGTTGTTACCCACTTAAAAAGTGTTAATAGTCCTCACTGTGAATTATTATCTTTGTCACTAAACCTTGATTATTAATTTAAATAAATAAATATTCATGATTTTAAGACTACATTTCCAAATTTGCAATTAAACTGAAGGTATATACTGAATAAAGTCATCTACAGAATGATTGGCTGTTTAAACTTACTCTAAAAGATAAATTAGAGCAGAAAGCAAATAATAGAATGGAAGCCTATCCACTTAGCAGATACTTAAGTACGATTATAAATTAACCTTCATATTAAATACAGCTCATCTGCACTCATATACTTTATGCTAATAAACCTGAGTAACAGCTGATTCCTTTCATCATCTTATTTTTTTAAATAAATGGTAAGAAATAGTATGTCAAGTTGGGAGTTTAATTAATCATGAACTGATAAAATAATCTTTAATAATTTAGCTTCTATTATGAAAGTGATAATAAAAGTAAAAGTGACCCCATTACAACTATGCAATCAGAATCTCACAAACATAATAGTTTTTATGGAAAATGGGAAAAGAGAAAGCTCAAATCGGATAACCATAAATAAAGCATTTGGATAACGAGATCTGTGAACAACTTAAGAGAGTCTGCACATAAGTATAGTAGCCAATTCTTTTATGAAATCTAGACCTCAACATACAAATCCAATATTTCACTTTTGCTATTGGGGCAGTGTGGGTTATGTACATATGACAAATTTGAACTTTGATAATTGCCAATTCAGTCAAGGATTTCCTTTAAATCAAAACAGTGACTGAAGACTTAACACTAAATTGTACTCTTAAAGTATAATACATTAGAACATGGGTTGACATCTTTCTCTTTCAAGATCATGTTAAAGAACTCCCAAAGATATTTCCTTATATGTGGAATAATTTACAAATTTAAAAAATCACCAATTTACTTGGATCACTGAGCAGTGAATTACATGTGAACAGGGAATAACAGAACAATCTAAATATATCACGGTTTGACTTTTTGCAAATTCTTTTTCTGTTACCAAAGTTAGCATGGCTTGCTAATTTGCATTTAAACAAATGCAAAAATCTAAGACCATCTAATCAAATTTTAAGTTCTTTATGGAAAAACAACTTTCTCAGTTACCTTTGTAATTCCTACAGAATAACCTTTTGCCACCATGTGTGAACATACTACATAAGCTGTTTGAGTGGATAGTTGCTTTTTAAACATTTTCAAGAAGAAATAAATATGGAAAAATATATTTAAAAAGTCAGGAACACATTTCAGTTTTTTGAGTATTTAATCATCTCTTTTTCTGGATATTAAAAACTAATCATTCATAAAACTATGCTCTTGTGTACAAAGGCAGTTAATAATAATTCAAATTTCTAACATCCAGAAATAAATCAATATTTGGTGTCTTTTCAGGCATCTATGTTCATCTAAAAACAAACATATGGAATTTTTTTTAATGGGATAATTCTATTAATGCTTGCTTTAATAATAAGTAACAGATAAGAGGGAAAAATGAAGTCAAAGAGACAAATTATTGACTTCAGAGCAATACTTATTGACTGAATAGATAAGATATCTTAATATTTCCTTCAGATTATTAGAATATATCACGGAAGGATGAATTTAAAGAACAAATTTAAAAGAATACACTATGGAAGTCAGTATTTAAAACAGCTGATCACAAAGATGTGCTAACACATCAAAGGTTGCTTTTACCACTTTCCTTTTTTCTCACCATTCCATAGTTCACTTGTCTATATATAGTTTTTACAATATCAAGATTTATAACATTACCCATTAATAGATTTCCAGGATTGTTTAAAACTTTAGTATATTTATATTTATTTTGACTGATCTCTTGCTCATAGTATTTATCGTGAGTACTATCCTCACATTTTTCTGCTTGAGAATATGGTCTTTGTATTTTAGGAAAACTTCCCTCTTAGTGAAATCCATCCATTATATTTCCCTTCCATTGTGACCCTCCAGTCATAACCCCATTAACTTTGTCATGAAGAGTTCTTTTGAAGAAGTTTAAGACACACCTATTTTTTCCTTTTATATGTCTTTTTCAACCAGGCTACTCATACAGTTATATCCTTGAGGACCAGCTCATACTCATATAGTTATATCCTTGAGGACCAGCTCATATTAGCATCTGTTTTGGTGTTGATTATTTTGTATTCAGTTTTTCTCAGATATAGATTCCTTGCCAGAGATCAAATCTTCAGGAATGCTTTTATTTTATATTAGATGATTTTTTTTCCATTTGTTCTGTTATTTTCTTCAGAAACAGTAATTTTGTGATAGTTGGATCTCCTTTGTCTGACTAGCAGATTTCTCATCTTCTCTTCCTAATTTGGTTTGTGACATTTATCCTCCCTTTTTTTTTTTATTATTATTTCTGAATTCTGACCTTTATGGCTTTGTTTTCAAGCATACATATTCTAGTTATTATTGACTTTAGTGGGTTTTCATGTCTGTAATGATTCCTACTTCTCCTTCATTTCCTTCCTGAATTTTCCAGTTCAATTTTTATGTTTTATTATTTCATTGTATCACTTTTTTGAACTCTTTTTTGATTGTTTATTTTTTAAAGATCACCTTGTAAGTAATTTCATTGAGACTGGATAAGTAATTTTCCAAACACTTCTTATGTTTCTTCTTATCATTTCTCTTCATACGTACATGCTTTATCTTTCTTTTGATTATAGGCTTTTTTTTTTTTTCAGGCTTTATGCACAGATTGTAGTTGGTTTGTTTCTGCTGATAGGGCAAGCAGAATACCTTCTGAGGGACAGTCTATTTTTGTTTATTTATATACTCTGTGGTTTCTTCAAAGGAGTCTCCCTGAAATATATTTAGTTTTATCTTTCTTAGTTTTTTAAATTCTTACTATTAATATCATGAAGCCATTATCAAGAACATTTTGTCTAATGTTTCTCAATATCAAAAAAGTTTTTGAAACTCATAGCATGAATTGGTGGATTTTAATCTCTTTCTTTTGCTCAGTATTTGTCTATCCACATATATTGATCTACAAAGTCTCATCAACCATTTGTGGACCAACCTTTAGTTCCTTCTGTGTCCAGTGACCTGAGATGTTTATAAAAGTTTGAGGAGAATACGTCTGGAATGGAAGATTTTGTACAGGGTCAAATCAGCATTATTTTATAAAATACAATGATGTTGTTCTTTTTTGCTTGGAGAAGTGAGGAGCATATTTGTAAAGTAGTCTTTCATTACCTATTTTGAAACAGTTTGTTATTTTTTATATCAAGGATTATTGTGATCCTTTAACTCACCAAATCAGAAATTGAGTCAGCAATGTTCTTTTTTCCTAATTAGATTTTAGTTCTACCTATGGGCTCCCTTGGTGCCCATGAGCAAGAACTCTAATATAAATAAAACTGCAATGTCATTTTCTGTTCTATTATAATCATCAACTGAGTGGAAGCAAAACCCACTGCGATGACTACTATCCTGTGAGAGAAACTTTGTGAAATGTGTGCTTCCCAAAGCGCTTGTTACCTCAGTCCTAAAACAACCCCATGTGTCAGATAGAGGTAGCTTACATGTCATCTTTTAAGAGCGTACTTTCCCAGACCTCCTGAATTTTTCCAAGCAGCTCTGCCCTGATTCTAGTCTGCCCTAATTATCTTTAGCACTGAAGGAAAGTGAGAGGCATCTCCTCAGCTACTGCTCTTTATCTTCAGTGTTTGTAACTGAAAACTGAGGCAGATTAAGGACTATTCTTCTGACTAGATAAGCTTGGCTTGAATTGCCTTGAGTTATTTTATTTTTTCAAGTACAAAATATTCTCAAGTATCCTGCAAACATTTTCCCCCTGTATTTTTATGGTGCCGAAACACACGACATTATCATAGGTAAAAGGGGGTTTAAAAAACAATTATAACATGGATTGAAGAGACAAATTGTTTTTAAGAATGATAACTGATAGCAATTGTCCATTTTTTTCTTTTTATTTTCCAGAATACAAAGCAGCTCAGAGCAAAAGGTTCCTTTACTTACAGTTAGGCTGAACTTATTCCTTAGGTTATGAAAATCCAAACCATGGCTCCCATCTTATACACTATGTTCTAATATATATCAATCATATATTAGACAAAATGAAACAATTATAGTAATTGACTGCTAGTTAACCATGTACAAAATTATCAAATATTTAATGCCATTTAGTTTGTGGTTTACAAGAACACAAATATTTGAAATGTTTACCTAGCAAACGGCTTGTAGTAGTATACTGTAATGCAATTTACTTTTGCAGCATAATTAATGCAATTTATAGATCCACTTCAAGTACGGACTTAAAATATTAACAAATATTCCTTCAGGGAAATAGCATTAACATTAATTTAGAAACTCTAAAGCAGAATAACTCCAATGACAAACTGCAGTTAAGTAAAACAAATAAACAAAATAACAGAACTTGTGTATTATTGCTTACAAGAAGTCCCACTCTGAGACTTGCATGAAAATTTCGTGCACGTAGTAAGAGAGAATACTTATCTCTGCGAATGACTTAAAATATAAAGTTTCAATATAAATGTACTAACATCTATTATTCAGCAGTTCAATTCTACAGACTGTACATACAGGACGAGGCAAGGAGTGGGATGGTGTGAGGTGTAAACAGACATTTGTGAAATGACCTCAAGGAGTAAAGAAGCTAGAACCTTGGTGATTCAAGTAACTGTCACAAAGAGCTGGAGCTGGCGGTGCTGTGGAATGAACAAACAAAGTCTCGGGTAGCAGAAAGGCCACAGTATTCTCTCTAGGTGGGAATAAGGAGGAGGATTTGTGTAGGAGGGAACATTTGCACTGAATCTCAGAGGATGGTACTAGGGCACACACAGGGCATATCATGATTAAAGGCATGGAAATGTGAAAGTAATAGTGTTTATAAGCAAAGGGGGAAAGGTATTAGTGTTGGAAAGAAGCATTTGTTTGCACTTGAAAATAGGCTGGGACTTATTCATAAAAGAAAAAGTGTTTTTCCAGTTTTATTGCACATTTAGATTCCCTCTTGGGATATTGATAAAATTCCAGGTCCTGGATCCATCCCAGAGATTAGTCTGCAGCAGGTATGAGGTGTGTCTGTGCGAATACATTTTTTTTCAGTGACTACTCTAGATCATCCTGATATGTGTGGTGCAGAGGCCACACTTTGAGAAACATCTTTGGGGCTAGGGAAACAGTTCTTTGGGAATTGGACTTGATATTTTGAGGTAATAGAACTTTTGCATGAGCAGTGATACTCTGATTAGGTTCAAGAGCTCTGGTTGTTTGGTTTTGCTTATGCCATTAAATGCCTCTGATATGAAAACAGGACATGAGCTCCTGAAAGGATACTGATAAAATTGAATCACAAACACATGTGTGAACAGCTAACACCTCCAAGTGCAAGAAATCTTTCTTCCCACAAAATATTGTTAAGCAAATAAGCTGTGCAGGCCTAAGAATTCTGCAGAGTTTGAAATGTCTGTACTCAGATGTGCCACAAGACATCAAATGCTCTGCATATCCATAAGCTTGGGCAGAAAAGAAATTTAAATAAGAGATGAACTGCGCTGTGGGGTGGTAAGGAGAACTTATATGTAATCTGACCTGTCAGCATTAAGCTGAAAAGGGGTGTGCTTATGCTCACATAAATCTTCATGCTGTTTTCACTAATTAACATGTGTAAAATCTTAGGAAAAATTTCCACAGGAATAATGCCTTTCTTTATCCCTTTATAATTCATTTTTCTTCTAAGCATTTTTTAACGGTGGCTAGGACCCTGCAGTAGGAAACACAATCTTGATTTTTTTGACAGCATTGCCACATTTTCATCCTTTTGGTGTTTCTTAATTTCAGACTCTGCATTTTGACAGCTCAACCCTGTTGATTAATGCCTTGTAGGAACCCCTATATGGCCTGCCTGTTAGCGATCTAATTTTGTGCTGGAATGCCTGGGCTGGTATGTTGAACCGATTCACCACCCAGGTGGCTACATTTGGACTAAATGAGCTGTGAAGGGTTTCATCTTTGCCCATCACAGTCTTCCTTCACGGAGCCCCACAGTATGCAGCCACTGCTTCGACATGATTTGTCACAACCCATCAATAGAAATAAATTATTGCCATTCTCACTTGTCAATGGGCTTGTCTTCACTTCAGCTGGCCTAATGATTAGAAGCTCAAAGGGAACATTTCCCATCTTTGTGGAGCATGATTATGACCGAATGCATGACTCCCCTATGCTTCTTGGCCAGTAAAAACATGTAGGGAAAGCAAATTAATTGGCAGTTTTGCGCCAGTGATTAGAACATTACATTTGAAGTCTGTAGAAACTGATATTAGGCAAGCAAGATTAGGTCTATTCTGACTTTTATTTGCTTAGTGCAACATGATTAGCAACTGCTTCATTCAAGGTTAGTGCAGTTGCTGCTGCAGAAGAAAATCTTCATCACATAATGATGCTGTGTACCTTCAAGCTGATAAGCATGTTCTAGGCAGAAATCAAAAATCTCTTTGGGAAGGAAGCAAATGAGGAGATGTAATAGAGAACTCATCAAATGACTTTAGAGTCACTGATGTCTGGCACTTTTGAAAATTATATTCCTAGGAAACCCACTCTGCAAGTTATATTTGCAGTATGTAGAGATTGTAATTGTGTCAGTTCAGGAGACAAAGAATAAATGGACCCAAAGAGCAACAAGAAGTAGTAGGTGACATCACT
Organism: Condylura cristata; assembly: GCF_000260355.1. Lineage (NCBI taxonomy): Eukaryota > Metazoa > Chordata > Mammalia > Eulipotyphla > Talpidae > Condylura > Condylura cristata. Next base: position 24,006,066 of record NW_004567108.1, on the reverse strand, counting down.
CAATGAAGTAACTAAAAGATTGCTTTCTTTCAAAGAAACAGAAAAACTCTATTTTTATAAACTTACAGAAAAAAACAAACAAGAAGAGCAACAGATAATGTTTAAACATCAAGTTAGACTTCATAATTAAGTTCAGAGATGCAGTAGTTAAAAGAATAAACTATTTTAAGAAATTAGGTCTAGGATGTGGATTTGAATTTTCCTGTTAAAACAGTTTCTCTGGAGTATAATAGCAAAGGTTTTATCTAACAGAATAATAAAGCTGTATTCCTCAAGTAAAAGAGTAGTTGACATTGTAATTATTTTAAACATGATAATGCTTTAGATTTTGGCCATGTCTCCAAAACTAGGTAATTTTTATCATTTCCCCATGTTATCTACCACTACCTAGAGGAGAAAGAGGAAAAAGTTCTTCAATAAAGGTCAAAATATTAGTTTCTATCTTCCATTCTTTCTGATAAACTTAGTGCCTTATTTTTCACTTATTGGCTGTTCTTTAGTCCAGAGGTGGTATCCCAAGAGCCCAGCTAAATCTTCAAATGATGACCAGTTTAGAAATATTATTGCATCCTTTAATGTTAATTTAATTTGGCTAATGTTTCATCTATACCTTAGGAAGCGATGCCTGTGGCTTAAAAACACTTCTGCTTGTTATACTGATTCAAATGCATGGAAGTTTTTCTCTCTATCATAGATATTTTGGTTTACCAAACTTTTGGTGTTTCTCTTTTCTTTTTTTCTTTTTCTTTTTGTCCTTTTTAGTAGTGTAAGTTGCCTTTTGGCTATGTTTGCAAAGTAAGGTTCTTGGATTAAAAGTTAGCTTTTAGTCTCTTGGAATAAGTTCACACGCATCACTAAGAACTCTTCATTTCTATGGGTTGTTCTGGTCCTAAGAAGTCTTGCCTGTTCAAGGCCTTATTTTTATCCATTCTGTGCTGTGTTTCTAGCTACTTCTATTGAAGCAGACTGGATCCTTTACTTATCATTCTGTCTTATTTTTATCTTGGGCTACCCAAGTAAGATGTATCTGTGATATAATTTGTTTGCTATCTTGGGTTCTTATTGCAACTCATTTCCCCCCTAATTCCTTTTATACTTGTCTCCTTTTTATTATTTAGTTTAAAAGTACTGCACCCAGCCCTCCCTGGTGGCGCAGCGGGGTAGAGCACAGCATTGAGAAGCTAAGGCCACTTCAGCATGAGTCTGATCCCCACCCCTGAGGTGACCCACATGGCGTGGCAGACCTCTCCTGACCCACCCAGTGTTACTTCATCAGCAGGCGTGTCCTGCTCTCCATTCTGTCTCTGGTGAATCCTCTCATTGACCCTGCACCTCTGGCTTGTACCCCAGTCCTATATGCATAAATAAATAAATTTAAAAAAAAAAAGCTCTGCACCCTGCTCGATCTCATCTGCTCACATTTGGTCCTAGTGTACCTTCTTCTTTAACTCCAGAATCATCATTTTTCCTTATGAAGCATATCCCTAATTATATTCTGTGGTGAACTAAGTGATTTATACATTTACATGCACCTGTGTGCACACACACACATAGACATACAGATAAATACTGTTGTCTCTTTAGAAAAAACATGCTCATATTTGAATAAGCACTGGGGAGTTAGATGAGTGATGCTCTAATATTATATAAGTAAATGCACAATAGTTACTCTGCATTACAAGTAGGTGAAATTTGCTAGCCAATGACTACTTTGATCTATGCTATCTATTCAAAGAGTGCCATCAATACTATAACTATTTTCATTTGATTTCTATATATACTTGTGGGTATTTAATAGTAGATAGTAAGGATCTGTATTACAAACATTTGTCTTTTATGGATTTGAAACAGAGAAAAGCAATTTAAACACAAAGTCGGATGACTTTGCATTTTTCAAGGTGGAAATGAACTTCCCTGTGTCATGGGTCCTGTTTTTATATTGTTCATAGTTAAGATTATGAAAATAATCCAATGTCAACTTTGTACTGTCTTATGAGACATCTGTATCATGACTTTACAATATACAGATTACATTGAAGAGCCAATTTTATATAAGAAGTAAAGGAATGAGATTTTATTTGTCACGCAATCTAACAAGAGAGCCTGCCACAGTTTCATAATTGCTAGCTTAAGCAGTGAGGACCTGAATTACTAGGGGAAACATAGATCATGTCAGTTTTATATGTGTATTAGTTGCTTTCCACCCTCTTGTATCAAGTCTCAAAACAGTTATTCAGACAGTAGCTGCATACAAACTGAGCTGAGAAGTCTTAAATCGAAGAAATGCAGTCTTATAAGAGAACAGCTAGCTAAACTATCTAATCTGCTTTGTGATATTAAATATTATCTGTAATATCATGTTAAGAAATAAATTTTTGAGCAGAAGAGCTAAAAAGACACTTCTCCAAAGAGGAAATGCAATGGCCAACAAGCATATGAAAAAATGTTCAACATCACTTATAATAAGGGAGATGCAAATTAAAACCACAATGAGATACCACCTCACACCAGTGAGAATGGCACATCTTCAAACAACTAGTAACAACAAATGTTGGCGAGGATGTGGAGAAAAAGGAACTCTCCTGCACTGTCGGTGGGAATGCAAACTAGTACAACCACTATGGAAAACTGTTTGGAGGTTCCTCAAACCGCTAAACATGGAGCTTCCCCATGAACCAGCAATCCCACTCCTAGGTATCTACCCAAAAGACACAAAAACACTGATTCAAAAACCTGCACCCCTATGTTTATTGCTGCTTTACAATTGGAAAGACATGGAAACAGCACAGATGCCCAAAAATGGATGCCTGGATAAAAAGATGTGGTACATATACATAATGGAATATTACTCAGCAACCAAAAAAAAATAAACACATGTCTTTTGCAGCAACATGGAAAAGGTCATGCTTAGTGAAATAAGCCAGAAAGAAAAGGAAAAATACCAGATGGTTTCTCTAGTAGCAGGAATATAACAGAACAGGCGAGAAAATAATGATAATGATGAACAGCTACATACCAGAGACATTTTTGGGGGTAGAGTGGGGAATGGGATCAAACAGTGGGGGGAGGGAAATGCACTGGACTATGGTGATGGCACATGGGTGACTTGGTGGTGGCAAGCCCAAGTGGATTGCAACTGAGATGGAAAAATGCACAAAATGATGTAAAAATAAACTATTATATAAAAAAACAAACAAATTTGTGCTTTGTTCATAGGGAGTCACTAGTTCTATTCTCAGAAGATTGTTATTATGCAAATATTCTTGAAAATCTAGTTTGGATAAAAGCTGTCATCATTAGGGAGAAAATAGAATGAAGAACCACTATCTCAACACAGTTTTCAATAATATTAAATATTAATGATTTTGAATACTTCTATGGTCCAGGTTCCTATATATATGTCATCTAGTTCTAGCAATAACTCTATAAATTCAGTACTATCATTTAAGATAAAGTAACCTGACCAAAGAATATTACATTTGACTCTAGTGTCTACTACTCAGTATGCTGTATAGATAGTGTTAATGTTTCCCATAAAAATTGGTCAAAACCAAAATTTTGATACAAACATTTTAGGAAGAAGGTATAAAATTTAGCTTATGAGAACAAATCCAGACCTTATAGATATAATCAATATTAACCCCATACACGTGTACATTCCTTGACCAAGGGATTGCCCAGACATTATTTTTTCATGCACCAAAAATTACTAACTGAGAGTAGACTTCCTCCTACCCACTGGTTTGCTAAGCAGTGCATTTAAATAAAAATAAATAAATAAATGACTGACTGATTTTCTACTATAAACAAGATACTATTCTTGGTGTTAGTGGTGATACAAATGTTATTGTTTTCATTGAACTTAAATTCGAGTCATTGAAATTCATGAAAATAACACAAAATTACTTGTCAATGAGAGTTGTGTGTTTTTGGACTAGGTGAACTCATTCATTTCCCGCCAGATTCAGCTGTCATATATGTGTCGATGGTTCCCATATTGTAACTCTGGATCTACCTATATCTGGGCCTCATTCTCTTTTTTATCTTAAATTTTACCAGACATCATGTTTCACAGGTATTCTTCCCATAACAGACGTTTTCTCTGGAGCTCTCTAGCTTAGTGAATGATAGCACTGTTGAACTTGTGATCCAATCAGATATTGGGCATCATGTCTGATAAATAGGCAAGTCTTGTTTATCTACTAATTTTTTTAAAAATTTCATTTCTCTGTTACTTAAGCTACCACTATCTGTGGCTGAAATCACTACAATAATGATCTGCAAACTTTCTGCTTAGCAAATCTAGTTAAGTCATCTTTCTGTCTAAAACCTTTCAATGATTTCCACAATCCCTCAGAATAAATACAAATTCCTTGCACTTTCTGATGCAGAAAAACCTTTGTATGAGCACCACTCTCATAAGTTACCTTCTAAACCCTTCAACTCTGCTCTCCAGTCACTGACAACATCTTTCACATCTGTTTAAATAAAATGTTCTTTCTTATCTTAAGTGAGACTGAGTTTTCTAGTTTGGAATGCTCTTTGTCTTCACTCTATTTGCCGGCTCTTCCCTCCAGCTTTTCCTCATCAACTCTTTTCCTTTAATTCAAACATGTATTCATGCAACAAATTTTTTGCTGTTGCTCTTAACAGGGGTTTAGTGGATTCCTCTGTGTCAGGAAGCACCTCTACTTCTTGGATCATGGCACGTAACATGCTGGGTTCTAACTGGCTTTCTGCTCATTGCACACACTATTTTGAAATCCAGAAGAATGAGAACTGTGTTTGTTTTATTTTCCATACAACTATAACAAACTAATTTCCTGACAAAATGGCAAAAGACTGCACAATAGCACACTTACAAGGAATGATTTTTAATAAATGAATATGTGCATAATGAGTGAATGAGTAAACAAACTAGGTCTTTATAGTCTCCCCTGCAAGTCGTATTATACATGGAAAAGAGGGACTCTGGAAAAGGTAGGCTCTTCTCCTTCCTGTTAACAGGGAAACAGTTGAAAAGAAATGAAATTTAAACTTTCAAAAAAATAAAAAATTAATCCCTTCAAAATACACTGCTATTCACTGTGGCAAGTGTGACACAAGAGAAGTTCATTTTCATTTTAATCTAGTCTCACTTCAACATCCCGTCCTGATTAGCATCACTCTCCCTCCCTGCCAGACTTTTTTCCTAACTAAATGCCAGTGTGTGCCGGTTGAGCTGAGTGCCCAGAGTCCTCCACTCTAGTGGTCCTGGGGCTTACACTCTCAGAGATTCCCTTGCTCCCGGGCTATCTATACTCATGCCTTACTCAAACTTTATTTCTTCCTTTTCTCCTTTGCAAACACAATACTGGTTGATGTTGCTATCGGCTCCTTCTGGCTTAAGGAATTATTTTAGCTTTCTAGGATTTTATATGTCTCAATCCAATTGAAAGATAACAGTAAGTACTTAAACAACTGTAACAAACTACTGAACTTTAAGACACCCTTCAAATAATATTCTCTAGGCAACTCTTTTCCCTATGTTTATGCGAGCCTGAGTTTTGACAAAGGAATCTCACTGGAACAATTTGAATTATATGCATGAAATATAATATTTGGTCAAGAGGCGGGTAACCTAAATCAAAATGTTAAAGTGACATTAACTCACTGCTCTTGTTCTATTGAGAAATTCATTAGTAAAACATAATAGCTGAGCAGGTTCATAAAACAAATCAGAAGTGAAGGGTTCAGAAAGGACATTTTTTCAAGTTGCAGAGAGTATCAGGCCACAAATTCTCAGGAAACTGGAAGCCTAGAGAGATGAAACTGAAGGCGATAGAAAAGAAAGATTAAAAAAAAAAAAAATAGCAATCAAGAGGTGGTAAGGCCAGAGTGGAAATTGAATGGATCACCAAAGGAGAGCAGGTACATATTCACAGGCCAGAGAGGACCGGTGCAAGATGCAAGCTGTATCTGAGGCTGAAGGAACTGGCTCTTGTTGGGAATGAGACAAAAGTTCCAAAGACAGCATAGCCTAGAGAAGATCTGACCTAAGACTTAATGTGGGCTGTGAAGAGTCAAGTATTTTTAAAAACTTAAGCAGCTGAAACACTGACTAGGAATGGAGAGATTTGTTTTTGTCCTGAGCTAAATAGGAAAGGAAGGTGGAAAGAAAAGATTTAAGAATTAAAGCTCCTTCTATATTTATTACTCTTAATCTCATTTACATAAGAAGTCTACTTGCATTCTGCATTCTTTTCTTTTTTCCTGATTAATCTTGCTAAAAGCCCTTTGATTGTGTTATTGTAGTGATAGCTTTATCTTTTATGGGTCTCTGACTTATCTCTCATTACCCACTATCTTCATTCCTGCCTGTCTCCAACAAGCTTCTTAAAAATGTTGAGCCTCATTGACAAATGCACTTTCTTGTTGGTGACAGTAATCTGCCTGGCCCAATTCAATGAAAACATTTTAGTGGTAAACTAACTTGGTTTCTGGCATTGCAAATAATGGATACCCATTCTTTCATGAGACCTTCTGCCTTCCTTTACTGTACTTTTCTCCCCAGGCTGCCTTTCTTCTTGTCTGATCATTAACTCCAATTTCACCTATCCTTAGTTCTTCCTCTTAATTCTGCAAACATTCTCTTGGCCATTTTACCACCTGTTGTCAAGTAAATCCCAGACATCTTAAAGACTCTCTTAACTCAGTCCTGCCTGATAAGCTCCAAGTCCATACCTCCAACTCCAGATACTTATACCAAAATGAACTCCAGACAGTCATCTCCACGGCCCAAGCTAGCATTTACAATCTCATTACCTTCTTCCAAATCCAGGCAGGGACCTCTATTGTGATTTTGGTGTATTACAAGAAGATTAGTTCATCCCACAGGTAAAAGCCTCTCCTATCATGCTTTGTTTAGGCGGTTGCAACACCCCCAACATATGACCTTAACATTATTATATCCACTTGAAATTACTGATTATCTGGTTCCTTTCACTCAGAATAGGTACTGATTACCTTTAACTGTATGGAACAGGCACCAATTTAAGAAAATGGTGAAAGCCATAAAGTCATGCTTAAGGAAGATTACTAGAAGCAAATTTAAGGGATTTAGGCTTGAAGTGGGAAATTGAGTGCGAGACTTTAGGGATGAAAAGGATACTAGGAAAAAACGTAAGAAAGGGGTAGGTAGTAGGAGCAGTGAGAATAGGGAAGGGGAACATCTGTGAAAGAATTGTTAAGAAAAATGGTGGTGGGAGTGGGTCCAATCAGCTGGAACAATTTAGGCTCTATTACTTGCCTTTAGTACTAGGAATAAAACGATATGTTTGTTGTAATGGGAGATAAAGGTAGTGACTCCCTGGTTGTGGAGTCCCTCACTCAAAATCTAACTACAGAGTTCTTTTGTCTGAGAAGATTAGTGTAAACACTACTGGAGCTATATTTGAAGAGGTGGCCCATTTCCCCCTCCCTGACCCCCCCCCCCATTTCCTCATTTTCCTTCATAGAAAAGATTCATAGGAATTTTCTCTAAGAACTTTCTGGTGTGTGTCAAGCTAGACAATCCAAAGGAATAGGAAATATATTGATTTTGTCCACACATTTCTAATTCCCTATTATTGACCATTCTTTGGTGATAGTTTAGGCAACTGAATAGTACAGAAACAAATTAGGTTAAAATTCATATTTTAATCTCCTAGTTGCCAGATTTCCATGAATCCATGTTAATTAAATAACTCAAATCAGGCCCTCATTTACACATTTACTCCTTAATTATTGTGATTATCTTCACTTCACAATTATGCATCAACTAGAAATGAGTCACATAAAACAAAAAAATATTATGACATATTAATGTCGTTATAAGAGGAAAATATGAACATTTCAAGGGATTTTTTTTCTGTTCTTTTACTGTATGTACCTGTAGTAATTGAATATGAGGTGATTATTCAGGTATTTCCAAAAAAAAATTATGTAGGTCACTAAAGGAAACTTATTGAGCTTTAATTACTCACATTTTAAAATTCTTGATTTTGTTTGATGGCTATAGACACAGTTTCAAATAATTTATATATCATTTTTGTTGTCCAAAAATTAAAATAAATTGCATGATCAGGTAACTTAGGAAGAGAATAAAAGGCTTCAGTCTTACAAGTGTACTTCTTGGTGATGTCACACTTATTATACACACACAGTATCTTTCACTATAACTCAACAAGCTTTACAAGTAAGGAGTCATAAAGACTAGCCTTCAGTGATCCACAATGGCCACAAAATCTGGCAATGAAAGAAACCCTGATGTCACAGATGTTATTGTGTACTCAAGATAATCATTGGCTGACTTAGTGGCCCATGTAAAAGTCATATTCAGTTATACATACCCATAAATTGTTTTTAAATGACAGTCTAGATTTATGTCTACAGTTGACCCTAACAGTGCAAATTTCCTTACATATGAATTTTCTTGTAAGACACAACATAAATTTATAGCACCAATAACTACAGCAGAGTAAGTGTATTTTCATATTTTTTTCTCCCTACCTTGCTTGTTATAAGAATACAGTATATAAGTATAAATAACATACAAAATATGTGTTATTGACATAATAATAGTAAGGATTTGGTTAACAGGATTTGGCTATTTTGATAGTGAAGTTTTTGCTAGGACAAAGATTATACTTAAAATTTTTGTGCAAGGATTAGGTTTGGAACCCCTGAGCCTCACATTATTCAAGGGATAAGTATACTTTCTTAAAATGTATTTCAAAGATATAGAGTTGCTAGACCAAGATAGAAAAGACAGATAAAGTCGACAAAGTGCACTTTTGCTTTTCATCTATTCAGAGATATTTGCTTTGTTTTAAAAAGGGGAAACAAATTTATTATGGAGACTGAAGGTGTTGGTATAGACAACATAAGATCATGTAATTCTAAGCACATGGTGCTAAGGATTGGCTGTGGGAACTTTAATCAGGATCCCATATGAAGGGATCAATTTTCTTATCAAAACAAAATGGTAGGCATGCTACCATAATGTCATTGTAGGACTCTCATACCTCTTGGGTATATTGCCCATTAACATATAATCATGGAGCTCATTGTGTCAAGGTGATCACATTCAGAGTATACAATGTTTGTTCACAAAATCATCGTATGATAACAATATGACACTTAATATAAGCATGTAGGTACTGGGGACTGAAACATCATTAGTAAGTCTGCAGTCTTAGTCATCTCAGGGGTGGGTTACAATGTGGAAGTCCATATAACTATATCTATGTCTTGGTATCACATCAAAAATTAAATAAACACACACACACAAAATTGTGAAATAACACTCCTTAAAACTACTCAAATGAATGTTGCTGGAATCATGAACTACCTATAGTCCCCCAAACTCAAGTGTTGCTTCACACCTTTGCTTGTGTTCATAAATTTTCCATGTCTTAAACATCTTTTATTCTATTTTTTACACAACTCAGACTTTTCCATTGAGACACTGTTCTAACCATCTTGCTTTTGGAGATCCTGTGTGACTCTATGGGCCAGAGAAGGGGCTCCACTCTTTCCAACAACATACCACAAATACCTCTAGTAACTCTGGGACCTTCAAAGACTTGCCGTTATGTAAGTGATCTGAGGGCAAAGAGGGTGTATATCTTTAATCTTCAATTCCTCTGCTTTGGCACAGTACTTGTCACTTAGTGAGCACTCAAAAAATTTCTGTTGAACTAAACCAAACTGCAGAATCAAACATTCCAGAAGAGTTTTGAGGAAACAGAAGATTGTCAACATATCATAGAGGTGGTCCAGGGTTATGAATAGACTGGAATGCTTTGTTCAAGAATTTACCCCTGTATCTTGCATCTAAATTCTAATTTATGCTGCTTCCTTCCCACTGTGTACTTCTTCCCAGTGTCATATGCTAAAATCTCACACATGCTTCAAGGTCTCATTAAAGTAACTTGTAAATGAACTTGTTTTTTATTTTCTTCATGGATATTATGTCTCTGTTCTCAATACAGAGGTTTCTTCTTTCCTTATAATATTTATTAGCTTTGGGTGCTCATCTTTGTGCTTTTGCACTGTCCATCACTAAGTTTATAAATATTAAATACTCTAACATAGTACTTTCGTTAAATGCAGTTAACTTAAGGCAAAAACAAATTTTAGTTATGCCATATGTGAAATAGATTATAAGGACTATGTCGCTTAGATCGTGAAATATAAAGAAAAACATTTTCTTTTAAAAAATCATGAGCTCTGTGACCAGATTACAAATAGGTTGTAATACCATCTGCATAGTATTGAGTACAATAAATTTACACAAGAGGAGACAACTAAAGCCTGTGAGTCTTTATGTAGATTCCATTAATAAGTAATTTGTGATAATTTGACCTGCTTCTTTTATACATTTTCTGAATGTGATGAACTAATATAAGAGGCACTTCACTAAAAGTCTTAAGCTGGTTTTAATAAAGGAATGGAAACCATCAGCCTATTCTAAATAGTAAAACAGACTCTTCTACTGGAAACAGCTGCATTAGAGTGATCTAAAATTCATGCTTCTCACTAACCACTGATTCATTTTGCATTGTTTTATGTCAACACTTTCAAATTTGATTGCTTCACTAATTTTGTAATTAGAAACATTCAAGTCAGGTGATTACAATTTTCTTATACAATTTCTCTCTTCTAAGAGAATAAGTATTGGGTTTCAATCCCACCAAGAAAGAATGATCCTCTCTCCACATAATACCAGGAGAGACCTGAAGAGTCTCGTAATTGTGGCCCTAGCGTTGAACTTGCCAGGTTTCTAGGTGGAGCCAGAGTTCAGAATAATTTTTTCAGTCACTGACCAGGACTGGGAATCTGGCCACCCTGTTCTTGGGCATCACTATGTGATGAATCATTCCTATTCAATACACACATGGCTTTTGAGAAAAGGAGCCACAAGTGCAACTTTCTCATGTTTAACATTTGACTATCATTTTCCAAGTGAAATGCCTACATTAGATTCCACACAGTTGTTTTTTTTTTTTAGTCCTTAATATTGACATAGATTTTTTAAAAAATAATAAAACAGTTTATTTTTACATCATTTTGTACATTTTTTTTTCATCTCAATTGTAATCCCCGTGGATTTCCCATCACAGAGATTCCACACAGTTTTATAAACATTCCTATAATGTACAAACACGCAGAGTCCATGGTTGTTCTTTTGATCTGAAAAGTGCTATAAAGAAACAAGTGAAACTATATTTTCTTTTCTAGGAAGCACTAAAGATGTCTTCTTTAGTTATTACACTAAAGATTCTCTAACAGCATATAGTTGCTAATAATTTGTGTCTTGGAGAAATATGAATGTTTTCTAATGGGAGGCATTTAAAATGCCTTAGTTGAAGATTGATTCAAAGAAAAGTCCTCCTTTGGTTTCATCTCAGTATTTATCAGGTGCCATTATTTTTCCAGTCTTTTACTCTGTCCTTCACATATGAAAAAGCTTATGCCCCTCCTATAGTATGTTCTACTAATTAGAGTAACTCATGGTTAAAATTCAAAATAATTCTCCTGTAAGGTCAAATCCATTTCTTATCATGACATTAAAAAAATATATACACACAAAATATTAGAATGAAAATCTGACAGAAAGGAATCCTTAAATAGTATTAAAATACTTTAGGGCAATTGATGCCTTTCTTCAATTAATGTAGACTAAAGGGAGGTTTTTTAACCATGAAGTTATGACTATTGGTATTTTTGATATAACTAGAAATTAGATATACTGGCTACATAGAAGTAAGTAATTTACTATATTCTTAAAATTGCAACACATTGTGACTTAACAATGGATAAAATAAAATAATAAGCATGTTAACTTAGGGCCATAGGTGTCTGAAAGTATATTTTCAATAGATTATATCCCCTGTAGTATCTCAGTTGGGTCTTTTGGTAGCTACTCTCCTTCAAGGGGAAGTTTCTTCTGTCTGCTATTTTCTAAGGAGGCCCAAGTTTCTGTTTGCAAGCCTGGGCCACACATTGTCTGCATCCCTTTTCCTCACTTTAATTTCACTCTCTACTTTGTTCTACTATGACTATCATAACACACTCAATTGTCTTTCCTGAGATAGGAACCTGAGAGGAAGAGGTTCCTTACTGTCTAAATTTTTCATATTCTTAATATACATGCACTATACATAGTAAGTAGACATTTTCTATACGTTACCAAGTACTTTCACCATGCAAAGCCTTAAAGTTGTATACTCTCCCAAGTGAAGAAAGATGAACCTATTAAATATGTGTGACAGAAACAGTTCAACTAGATACAAAAGGTTAAAGAACCATAAATGGAAGAGTAAATTGAAAGATCTTTAGAAATGGCAACTATTTCTGGGGTTCAGAAGACAGAGGGAAAAAAAATCTAGGAAATCCAGAAATTAATACTAGAGGAAAGCAAATTTTCCACTTTGACGAGGACAGATAATTCTTCACCCTCACTAAAACTTTATAAATTAATCTATTTGCCTGTCCCATCACCCTGCAGTGTAATTACAGCTCAAGTTTTTTTTTTTTTTTTTTTTTTTAAGATTTGTACATATAGAACTAGGGTACAGGCCAGAAGTGCAGGGGCAGTGAGAGAATTCACCAGAGACAGAGTGGGGGGCAGAACAGGCATATGTACTGAAATACACTGCTGAGGGATAAGCGGGTGAGTCAGGAGAGGTCTACCACTCTATGTAGGTCACCTCCCTGGCTGGGGATCGAACTTGTGCTGAAGTGGCTGCAACTAGCTTCATAGTGCTGTTCTTTATCACACTGTGCCAATAGAGAGGGCACACAACTTAAGTTTTATAAAAATAAATTTAAAGAAGCTTTTCCTCCAACATCCAGATTTTCAGAATTGCCCTGGCAAAACTAGGGAAGAAACATAGCCAAGACACAAATAACCCACGAGGTCAATCAATGATTGTGAAGCTGTGCTTACAAACTAGTCCACATGTCTGTTTTCTGCTAGATGGACATGTGACTAGCTTTTACCAATGGACTATGGGTAGATTTACCAACTGTCAAAGTAGAAATTGCCAATCAAATGTGAGGAGACCCTTCAGTGTGGTTTTTCATTGTCATGTCAATCCAGGAGATTTGGACTGAGATGTAGTCTCAGAGAGAGAAGCAGCTAAGTTATTGCATTACCACTTTGAGGGCAATGCTCTGGGCTCACACTTACTCTGAATGATTCTTTGAAGCTGCTATGATTTGGGGGAATTTTATTTCCTTAGAATACCTAGCTTAAATCAATACATATTCTATTGTCTAGTTTCAAGCTTTTGATACCAGGATATCATTTCAGTGCTACCATAGCTTGGTGGCTGTAGGTATTTTGTACATAGCTGAGAAGTCTTAATATACAGAGTGGAAACAGATTATTTTTGTGCTCTGTGTTACACCCTAGAGGCAATACTAAGCACAGAACTTTCCTTATTGGTACATATGTCCCTATTTCTCTAAACTAATTATTTCTTAACTTAATCAATTTTCAATATTGTCTATTGACTACTTGTAATGGTGGATGGCAACTTAGTTCTCTTACTCTCTCTTCTACTATCTAATGAAATTATGTATAATTTTAATTAAAAAACTCATATTTTACATTTTTGTGAGCATATAAATATTTACCAGTGATACACTTGTTATTTTATTTCCTTGCTTTGATACAGCTTCTTTGTTTTAACATTAATAATTACTTATTTTTTTCTTTATTTACTCAGCTTTCCATGTTCTACATGTTCACAAAAAGGAACAGTTACCGTGAACATGCTGGGGACTGTATGTATCTGGAAGCCTATCTTATCTATACTACATATTGCCAAAATTTTAACACATCCTCTGAATTTTGTGCAAGTGAGCATGTGAGTTGCTTCAGAGGAAAAAAATAAAGAAGTCTCATGAAAAGAATAATGATATGACTGTTAATAAAGAATAACAACAAAAGAAAATCAGTCTTAATGCCAACTCATGGCAGCTACATAGAATTGCAGACATTGACTTAAGGTACAGTTAGATTGAGTCAATGGCCAAAATAACATTGGGACATATATTAGGGATATGAATTTTCTGCTTTGACATATATATCTTTCCATGTAAGCTTTGGAAGGCCATATTTTCTTTCTCACATGTAATTCTAATTGTTGACCATGGAATTTGTTTTTCTTTTTAGATATATTTATTTATGCATGCATAACTGAGGTATAGGCCAGAGGTGCAGGGACGGTGAAAGGATTCACCAGAAACAGAGTGGGGAGTAGGACAGGCAGATTGACATAGTACACTGCTGAAGGGAGCAGCAGGTGGGTCAGGAGAGGTCTGCTACGCCATGTGGATCCCTCCGGGGCTGGGAATCGAACTTTCACTGAAGCTTCTTAGTGCTGTGCTTTAACCCACTGCACCACCAGGGAGGGCCGGAATTTGTTTTTCTTTTTCCCTTTTTTATGTCAAAGAAAATAAGGTCAGCTGATGTATTTTTACTCAACACATTTGAATCTGAAACAAAACAGTTCCCATGGAGAGTTCTTCTGGAACTTTGTTTTAGTTATATTTTTAATAAAGTCTTATTTGTATTGACTTTTGGGGCAGTGGGGCATTCCATAACTGATAAACTACTTGGGTTTACTTCTTTATGGAGAGATTTTAATTTAATATGATAGATACAACCATTGTTTTTCAGGTTTTATATGCATGCCTGGAAGCCTTTTAATAACTTGCAATAACAAATTAAAATGAATGTGAATTTTAGGGTAGACACTCTTGTAATTGATATTTTCACCAGCTTAGGGTGTTTATTTATTTTGCAAAAAATAAAATGCTTTCCCTCCATCCTTGAGGGATAAAGTGTAATGGAATTATAATTTACTAAAAAGTTGTAGAGTCCATAATTGTAACAAAAAAAATTCATATATATTTTTCTTGCTTTAGACATGATTCCTACATAACTCAAAAAGTAAAACTATCCTTCTTAATAAATTCATTTGCCTTTCTATATGAAGTAGTTAGGGATGAAAACATGGTAGAATATTTTTAAAAATATTTTAAGAGCTTGTAGGTAAGGCTTGTATGAACTAAAATCCTACATAGGAAATGATATTATTTTAACCTTACAAAATCATATATTTTCAATTCTTAAGACTAGGACATTAATATAGATGCAATTTTGATAAATAACTGAATTCTGCCTATGTACACAAATGAGGCAAACATAAGGAACTTAATAATTAAGGATCTACAAATTAGCATGTTATAATTATTCTCCTTTATAATAACATTTATGAATAGCTTTGAAAAGATTCCATGCCCTGCACAGTTTAAACTTATATCTACTGTGTCTAAATAGCATGCACTATAATTCAAATTGACATGGTTCCCTGAAAAATATTGGGACAACTCTTATATAGCGATGAGGCATTACTGAACAATGTTGTTGGATGATAAACAGTAATAGAAATTTGAGATTGAAATGGCCTTTTCAAGGGAGTAGGTCATACCTATGAAAACACAAGATAGGTATTTAAGTTTGTGTCTTGTTCCTTGAATTGAGCCTCTTCAAGTGTTTGAGCATTAGTCAATTTGACACCTCAAGGATTCTTAATTTTTATGAAGATGTCAGCATGCTGGTAACATTTTTTTCCAAAGACCTGTTAAACAAATGTCTATACTTTACTTGCCCCAAGACTGGATATAATTTTTCATGGTAGTTACAGAGTTGATGAAATACTGAATAGGTTGTGGGTGGTGGGGTTGTAAGCAGGGGTAGGGTGGAGAAAAGAAAGTGGGGGAATATGAGAATTTCAGTAATTCATTGTAGTGAGAATGCTTTGTCTCAGCTCTTTAGAAATAAAAAGCAGTAGCTTCTATTGATTAAGCTGTTCTTAATATTTTTCTTTCTATAGAAAAAAATAATTAGATTCAATGTTTTCATCTGTATATGAGGACAATGTCGGACTCACAGATTACTGTGAAAATGAAATTATATAACATGTATAAAAGTCATTCTAAGTTAAACTCTATAAAACCATTTAAGGTTTAAAAATCCATGGTATGTTCTCATAAACAGAAGATCACTTAAAAGCTTTGCAGGGACTTTTAACCTGCAGATGTGTTCTTGATTTGATAGACACTTAAAAAAAATGCTGTAATACACACACACACACACACACACACACATATATATGCTGTATATGTAATGGCACACACATATATTATATATATATATATATATATATAACAGCACACACACACACACACGTGTGTGTGTATATAAAAGAGCCGGCGTTTAAATAAACACTGCCTAATACAGAGAGCCCTCTATGTCATCAAAGATTCTGAAGGTCCCATACATTGTAAACCTTCAGAACATGCAAATGCATCACCTCAAATGTCTTTGAGTCATCACTATACTTACTGACATTATATTGCCAGTCTCATATATATATAAATATTTATTTATTTATGCATATAGAACTGGGGTACAGGCCAGAGGTGCAGGGGGTGAAGTGATTCACCAGAGACAGAGTGGGGAGCAGAACAGGCAGATGTACTGTAATACACTGCTGAGGGGAGCAGCAGATGGGTCAAGAGAAGTCTGCCATACCATGTGGGTCACCTCCCTGGCTGGGGATGGAACTCATACTGCAGTGGTTGCAAATAGCTTCTAAGTGCTGTGCTTTATTTAACCCATTGTGCCAACAGGGAGGGCTCAGTCTTATATAAATTCATGTCTATGTCATCATAAACCCGCTGCAAATAATAATGAATATTGGTGGCAAATAATAATGAATATAGGTGCAAACATAGCCCTCAGGTAAAAAAAAAAAAAATTTTGAATTGTTTGTTCATCTCATCTATGTAACTACAAATATTTTAGACAGGCTTATACAGTTTTCCTGCTTCTTCATAGTACTAAAATAAATTTTCTGAGCCATTCGTTTATCTCTGTTGTCCATATACAGATATTGTACAATTATCTAAAAAGAGCTAGCTATCAACATTAGCCTCTTCCTCAAGAATTTCTGTTCTTGGGCCCTCCCTTGTGGTGCAATGGGTTAAAGCACAGAACTGCAAGTGAGCTCCAGCCATTTCAGTGGGAGTTTGATCCCTAGTCCCTGAGGTGACCTACATGTCAGACCTCTTCTGACCTGCCCGCTGCTCCCCTCAGCAGTGTGCTTTGTCAATCTGCTCCCCACTCTGTCTCTGGTGCATCCTCTCACCACCCTTGCACGTCTGGCCTGCACTCCAGTTCTGTACGCATAACTAATTTCTATCTCGATATCTTTTCTATCTCGGTATCTTTCCCACCCACATATTAATGTTAATCAAGTCCTATTTTGATTTCCTTTTCATTTCTCTAACTCTTTGCTTTGTTTATTGCTAAATCCATTCAAAAGTGCCTCCAGTAATCTTCCACACAAACTTTCTAAACTCACTTTCCAGGACACTTCAGCAAGCCAAGCAAGTCTACTCCTCAGCAAATGTTTTCTGGGTATGGCAGTTGTAGGAGTATGGGTGGTTTCTTTTTAGCAGAGGAGATCTTTCTGTGAAGACATTTGTTCTGAATACTAACTGATGAGAAAGGATAAAATGTTTGAAGAGTTGTGGGGAGGAGTGAGGAGGAAAGAAAAGGCGGAGTAAATGAAAAGTTTGTAATGGGGGTGCAGGCTTGGTGTGCCTGAGGTTTGTAAGCAGGATTGGGGAATGAGAAAATATAAGATCTGAATCAGGAAAGACAATAGATTACAGAGCTTACAGGAGTTTGAGTTTTTTTCTAAATGGGTTGGAATAAAGGAATTTTGAGCAAGAGGATTGACAGTATCTTTATAGATGGTTATTCTGGTTGCATATAAAGAGATGCTCCTGCTGATGGAATTGAGAGAGCCTTTTCCGAATATTCCAGACATTCCTCTCTCCTTCCTCTAAACTTCCTTTCTAACTCACTTGACTTTTAAACATACATAATCTTGAATTATTCCAATTTTTGTGTGCAGCGTGCAGTTTCACTGAATGCTCTTTGATGGACTCCATATCTTGGCTTCTGTATCTTAAAGGCTCCTTTGTGCTTTCCAGGGCACTTAGCAAAATGCTTTAAACCTAATAGGTACACAGCAGATATTACAGTAATTGTTGATGGAATCCTATTATATAAACTATCTTGCAAGGCAGAAATAACTGGAGACCAGCAGAGGTCTTAGGTAGGAGCTGACTCTGTGGATTAGCTTATCCTAGCAATTCTGAGCAGTCTGTACATAGGACTTTTGAGTTTTTTATATTCACTGAACTTCATTTCTTTTCAACGTCAGTAGAGTTCATTAACATGACTGGAGCTCGGTAAAATTTTGTTGAAAATTATCAAATGCTACACTTAAGTTCTATGCCTATCATGGTATGCAATTTTTTTCATCAAAAGTAAAAATTAACACCAAACAAAGCTCACAATTTAGTTAAACACATGTACACTATAGTCTTTGGGGAGACATATACAGAGTCTACAACTAATTTTGAAATGCATCAAGAAATAAGATGGATTGAAGGATGGGTAGATAGACCCGTGAAAAGATAATCATCATAAAAACGCAGAGTCAAGGTGATCAGTACATGAGTATGTATCATAACAATATTTCACTGCTCCATATTTTTGAGATTTTTCATAATAAAATATGGCGAAAGTATAGCTTTAATTTAGTTGAAAGTATAACTAAATTAATTGTATTAGAAAAATTGTAAGTGTATAGTATTGTGCTTTCAATTTTATGTAGCTGAGCTTTCATGAAATCATCTAATTTTTTTTGGAGAATATAGATATAATCTATTCATTTATGACTTTGAAAAGTGCCCCAGGAAGTAGAAGAATGAATTCTACTTCCTATTGATTTCTTAAGTTGAGAGTTTGGTTACATGTACCTGTGTGTTCCAAACAATGATTAGGTCTTTGATAACACTTTTATTCAGAAAATTAAGTTAAAACACTAAATCAATATTAAAATTTATTGTGCTATGATGCTTGATGACATCTGATGAAATAACTCTATATAATGTATCATTTCATCATGAGTGACAGCAAAAAAATCAGCCTGCAAAGCTACAGCATCTCTCTTTCTCCCAATACACAAATTATATTTGTGCATTTTGAATGAAGTTCCTAAAACCAAGCACTACTCTCTTACTATGTAACAAAGGTGATGATGGACAGTTTATTTAGATAACATAGCAAATGACATAAAGATGAACAATTTATCTCAGTTCGTACAACTTTTGTTTGCACTTTTATCATTTAAGTTCTAGACAGCTTAATATATTGTTCTTGCAACTAATTTAATGGAAAAAACTGTTCTCTAGTTTCTCTTTTTAAAACAATAGAATGTACATTCTTAACATTAACACCGTTTTACTCTGGGAAAACGAATGGAACGCCTGTCTGAAGCATCCTTGTAACTTTCAGTTTGTATTGCTGACAATATCTTTGAAGGAGACTTGGAGTGGCAGCACAAAAAGGAGCCCAGCTTTAGTTTGACTAACCTACAGAAAGTATCTGGAGTCATTGGAAGCTTTAAGTTCCTGAAAGGTCTACCTTTCAATAAATGTGGGGACTGGACTCAGAGCTGTCTGCAAGTGAATAGGTTGCATGCATTTTAAGGCAGTCTTGCAGGAACACATTGAGAGATCTGGCATTCTTAAAAATCAAGCATATGCAATATCAACATTCCTAGTACAAATTATTTTGCTACTGTTTCTGTGCTCTAAATAGCCCCATGCAAAGGCACATCATTGAACCAAAGCATATGGAAGTAGCTATTCAGTTATGCTGAACTATGCTGCAATATCAGTTTGCTACTGGCTTACTCACCTTTTTCCTACACATATGCCAATGGAAATTTCTGCTCTAAAAATTACATAGAAGCAAAGAAGGAAATATTTGAGGGTGGATTCTCTTTCTCAAGGGGCATCAGTAGGAACCAGTGCTATTGTCTGTTTACTGGAGACTGCTGAATCAATAAAACATATGCACCTGTGCCTTAAGGGAGCAATAACTCTTTAAATTGCCCTTTATATTTACAATTACTTAATTACTTTATTTTGCCAAAAATAAAGGTCATTAAAATCATCTTGGAACTTGACTTAAATTTCAGAAGTAGCCTGCAAGTTCTACCATCTTTAACTATGTTCCATTTAACACATTTAATAGATATAAAAGCTCACAAGTGATGATATAAAGGATAATTTACGCTTGCAATGCATTTTTGTCCAATTAATAGATTGCCTGTGTGTTGCATATTTTGCATGACAAAAGAGCAGAATATTAAACTGCCATTCATAATGAAAATGCACTTTGCAAATTAAAAGTGCCGAAACAGAAATTTTTCACCCTGTTTAGGAAATAAACAGTCCTTAACCAATTAAACTGCATTGTAATAATTCTATGATTTATTGCAAGTTGTTTAACTTTCAAAACTCGGCTAACCCATATTAAGGTCACAATCCATCATGTCTTGCTTCGAAAGCCAGCAAATAATGGCTGTTGTATTAGCTGCTTTTGATGATAGTATGAAAGAAGTATTAGCACTTGTCAACAAAACTGCTTACAACATAACATTAGCATGCATGGGCTGCTGTACCTATTTATTATTCTGGCAGCTTCACACATATTGTTACAAGCTTATAAAACATTTTGTCGGGTGGAAACCGAATGTACACTGTTTGGTTTTCTGATAGACTGGCAGCATAAATGTCTGGGCTGACTTAGTTTAGTTTAAGTGTAAATAGAGACACAAATTCTTCAACCTGTTCTCTTATTGATACTGAAAAGTGCTGAATTATTCAGCATCCAACTCTTCTGTTTGTGTCTATCACAGTTATCAATTACCCATCAGTCTTCTTGTCAAAACAGAATGGATTAATCTGGCTGAAAATAAGACAAATAAATGGATACTATAACAGGGGTGCTGGGTTGCCAGACTGTCAAAGGGAAATCCAGGCAGTGACATTTGCCGTCAAAAATGGGATCTCTGGCTTAAGTGAGCAAATGATTCTCCTTTGCGAGCCAAGAATGCACTTAGCTCACCGTAAGTAAATTAATCTGCCTTCTTTGACTGCTAATGCATTAGCACTGAGGTAATCGTTCGCTGAAATTCCTTTATGTTTAAATAATTTTGGTGATCCTTATTGTTTCTCACAGGAACTACAGATACGTTCAGGTACTTTATCTGGATAAACAGAGAGTTGCCTGGTGAATAAATGGACCTAGTTAACAGTGAAGCGATTGCTGGTAGTTTTGTGCCACTCCACAGCCTCAGCTGATGTGATGCTGAGAACTCTTTGCACAGATGGCTGTGGAATCCATCCAGCATCTGCATGGTCCATCCCTGTTTTCCTGCCCAAACATTTTATTTGGAAATCTTGTTTGGCAAACTTCCTGAGACTCTGCCTAGCTGTTCAAAGTACATATTTCCCATCTATCTCATTTGGCCCTTCTAGATAAAAGAGCCAGCAAAGTGCCTTCTTACTTGGAACAAAAACTATAGCCACAGACTGAAGAAAGTTTTAGGTTCCTGGCCAAAAATTTACAGGAATTTTATCTTCGATGCTTCCATACTGGACTGTCATCATTAACATCTGAAACCTTCATATCATGATAGAATCAAAAGCCCCACAGCCCATATGTGCCAAATGACAGGCTGACTCTGTCACAAGTTCGCTCTTATTCTGATTTCCTTAGATGCTTATGTCCTAACTATTGTGGACACTGTTCTTATATAGACTGTGGGATGCTGAGTTACTGAACAGAGTTACCTGCTAGAAATGACCCATCCAATTGGTGAACAGATTACTTTTCAATGAACCATCTCTTTTTCTTTTTCCAGTAGATTGTGTGAAGAATATTAAGCATTTAGAAACAAAAATCCTGGCCCTCCCTGGTGGCACAGCAGGTTAAAGCACAGCACTAAGAAGCTAAAGCCCACTTCAGCACGAGTTCGATCCCCACCCCAGGAGGTGACCACATGGCGCGGCAGACCTCTCCTGACCTGCCCGCTTCTCCCCTCAGCAGTGTCCTTCGTTGATCTGTCTGTTCTGCTCCCCACTTTGTCTCTGGTGAATTCTCTCACCGCCCCTGCACCTCTGCCTGTACCCCAGTTCTATATGCACAAATAAATAAATCTTAAAAAACAAAAAACCCCACAAAAATCCTTGCTATGTTTGGGGAGTTGTAAAGAGGTCACACTAATATTAAATTCTAGAAACAACTTCCACAATTCTCTTAGACTTTGACAGATTGGAAATTTCAGTCTCTCATTCCCAGAACATTACCTCAAATTTCTCCTCAATGTAAATCAGTTTCCCAGAAATTTAACATTAAAAGGAAATTAATTGGCTTGGTCACAACTCATCTTTGCTAAATTTCATCTGCTTGGTAGATAATCACAAGACTACTTCATGGAGGCAGCTATTTTAAAGTGCAAATTCTGGACCTTTTCTTAAAATGAGGCAGTGTTTTCTGTTACCAGTCAATTTATTACACTTTGTTTCTCAATCTCCTTTTTTAAAATGAATACCTCACGAATATTGTAAGGTCTGAACATTTGCATAACATGCAAGTGTCTTCATTCTTTTAAAAAATTAATTCCTTGTAACACTAGGAATTAAGTTGGTTGACAGGAATACACAGTGAACTTACTTTCAGATTACAGATGCCACTTTTCATTCTTGGAGGAACGTTTCGAAATCTATCCCTACCATTATAGATCCAACTTGTTCAAGCCTAGTTATTGTCTCCTACTTCTGCTTTTTGAGATATCGCTTGTAACTGCTTTGGGGCTAAAAATTAGATTTACCAACTACCCCAGGTGGAGGGCCAGGGTACCATGTTTTGGACTGAGAATTCTGAAACCATGTACCCTTGCCTTTACTGTTTACTAACCCACTTTTATTTATTTATTTATTTTTAAAGATTTATTTATTTGTGCATACAGAACTGGGGTACAGGCCAGAGGCTCAGGGGTGGCGAGAGGCTTCACCAGGGACAGAGTGGGGAGCAGAACAGGCAGATCGACGAAGTACACTGCTGAGGGGAGAAGCGGGCGGGTCGGGAGAGGTCTGCCATGTGGTCACATCCAGGGCAGTCAGAAATCAAACTCATGCGAAGTGGCTTTAGCTTCTTAGTGCTGTGCTTTAACCCACTGCACCACCAGGGAGAGCCCACTTTTATTTTTTAATGGGAAGTTAGGCAATTAAAAGGTTCTCTTCGGCATAGATGTTAAAATTAGCTTGGAGTGAAAAGCTTAACAGAGCACATGGCCCATGGCTAGACGTCATAAATGTAGCTAGTTGTTTTTTTTTTTTTAAGATTTATTTATTTATACATACAGAACTGGAGTAAGGCCAGAAGTGAGGGGCGTGCAAGGATTTATCAGAGACAGTGTGAGAAGCAGAACAGGCAGATGTATTGAAATACACTATAGAGAGGAGCAGCAGGTAGACCTCCAGGAGAGGTCTGCCATGCCACGTGGGTCATATACATCCCCCAACTCGGGATTGAACTCATGCTGCAGTGGTTGCAATAGCGTCATAGTGTTGTGCTTTAACCCTTTGCACCACCGGGAATGGCCATAATGTAGCTTGTTATTACTGCAGAGGGACCCTCAACTGTTCCAAGTGGTGAGAATAGATCATTCAAATCAAAGCATAGTTCCCTCAATTATTGCCACATCTTATTGAAAACCTTGAATAACACTTCTTGTCATGTTAGTCTATCTTGTATGTCCCAGACTAAAACTTGCCAATAATGCTTTCCACTAGATTATTCCCATGGTCCCCATCTACCAGAACATCAAAACCTCTTTGCAGCTCTCATAATGCTCTCTAATTTTCTCTCCTCCTCTGAAATATTTTATCCCATTTTCCCCATAAAACATATCATTTATTCTTTGACACTTCAGGTACTGCCTACCTGGGACCACACACTGAGTTTCTTAAAGAGGACATACTCTGTATCTTCCCTACTGTTGATCACTTCTTCCCTGCCCCACACATCCAGAAATATACCATCTGCATCCATATATATTTTTTAAAGATTTATTTATTTGTGCATGCAGAACTGGGGTACAGGCCAGAGGCTCAGGGGCGGCGAGAGGCTTCACCAGAGACAGAGTGGTGAGCAGAACAGGCAGATCGATGAAGTACACTGCTGAGAGGAGCCGTGGGTGGGTCAGGAGAGGTCTGCCGCGCCATGTGGATCTCCTGCTGGGCAGGCGGGAATTGAACTCATGCGGAAGTGGCTTTAGCTTCTCAGTGCTGTGCTTTAACCCGCTGTGCGACCAGGGAGGGCCTGCATCCATCTTTTTAAGTTTAAAAAACCACAGGCTTTGACTAACTTGGCCCTCAACTCAAAGATCTTGCTGCCATCTAAATGCCTGAATCATTTAGTAATCTTACCACACAGCTGAACTATTAATTACAAGTGATCTTGGAGCATTCGCTAAGTGTGTATTTGCCTACCTGGAGATAGTTCACTATTTTTTCTCTTTTTCCCAGCTCTCTCTTTTTTGGCTAATCCACAGAGCTCGTTTAATGATGTCACCTGTCTATCCTGGTGACCATGCTAGCTATTTGCTAACTATCCTTTCTATTGGCCAGGGCTGCTTTTTTAAAGGTTTATTTATTTATACATACAGAAATAGGGGACAGACCAGAGGTGCATGGGCAGTGAGAGGATCCACCAGAGACAGAATGGGGGGCAGGCAGATCAATGAAGTACACTGCTGAGGGCAGTAGCGGGTGCATCAAGAGAGGTCTGCTGCACCATGTGGGTCACCTCTGGGGTGGGGATCGAACTCGCATTGAGGCCACTGAAGCGGCTGCTGCTGGCTTTCAGTGATGTGTCCTAACCCATTGTGCCACCATGGAGGGCCTGGCCAGGTCTGTTTTTATGTACCAGAAAAAGTTTTCCTCAAACTGCTAAACATGGAGCTTCCCTACGACTCAGCAATCCCACTCCTAGGTATCTACCCAAAAGACACAAAAACACTGATTGAAAAAGATACTTGTACCCCCATGTTTATTGCTGCTTTATTACAATTGGAAAAACATGGAAGCAGCCCAGATGCCCAAAAGTAGATGACTGGATAAAAAAGATGTGGTACATATATACAATGGAATATTACTCAGCAACCAAAAAAGAGAAACACATGTCTTTTGCAGCAACTTGGATGGAGCTGGAAAAGATCATGCTTAGTGAGATAAGCCAGAAAGAGAAAGAAAAATACCGGATGGTTTCACTCATAGCAGGAGTATAATGGACCAGGCGAGAAAATAACAAAAATAATGAACAACCATATACCAGATACATTTTGTGGGGGTGGAGTGGGGAATGGGATCAAAAACCGGGGTGGGGGGGGAAGGGAGGGAAATGCACGGGACTATGGTGGTGGCACACGGGTGATTTGGTGATGGGAAACCCGCGGGGATTACAATCGAGATGGAAAAAAAAATGTGCAAAATGATGTAAAAATAAACTTTGTAATAAAAAAAGTTTTCCTTCCTTCAAGACTGCACTTTTCTCACTTTTAAGAACCTCTATAACTAGGCTTACCTAATTAAGGAAGTATTATGCGTTATGAAAGAAGCATAGACACTGAGCATTGGGTTTTTGTGTCTAAATCCTAGTTTTTGACACTTATTGGATGGCCCTGGACAAATCATTTTTTCTGAACTTCAGTTTTGTTCTTCAGGGAAATATTAATTCCTAGCATATAGAAGAGATACTAGGATTATAGGAGAGCAGTAACAAAGCACCTGACAAGTTATATGGAGCAAACTTTAGATGCTTTATATATAGATTTGGGCTTATATTGGGTATTCACATATCCATTTAACATCTTTCATCAAATAATTATTTAAGGGTAGTGTACCTGCTTATCTTAGTACTTGTGAACTTAAGTGCTTTATCACACAATCTGTTGAAGCTAGAACTTACTAGTTATTCAGTGCTGATTAACATTTAACATCCCCCCCCCCCATGAACACTGGTCTCTTTTCCCTACATTTGAGGAAAATAAATGCCAAAGGTCAAAAAGTCTCTTGGCTAAGGATTAATGCTAAAATGCAAGTTATAGAACTACCATACACATAACTTTCTTTCCAATGTTTGAATTCTAGAAATGCATTTCAAGATAGTGAGGCAATGTTTGGAAGGTAGCTAATGAAAACTGTCTCCAGGGCAATCATGATTAATAACAAGAAATACAAAAAACAGAAAACAAATGGAACGATTGGTGTCTCAGTGAAATCTAAACCGAGTTGGGGGGCTGGTGATGGTAGTCCCCATGTTCAGGCATGCCTAGAAATGCCCACCGTGTAGGAAGAAACTGAAACAAAGCAGGCCCACCACAGACAGTCTAGGATTGGCCCTGGATTAATCACTATGAGACTAATTCTTCACCTAATTTGCATATTATTGCACTAAACCAAACTAGCTGACTCAAAGCCTAATTTGTGTGGAGGACCTGAATGAGAAACACCACCCTTTCTTTGTGTAGATAAGCCCTTCCCATCCCCAGGCAACCCAGAACATGATCCAAGCATTCATTTCTCTGGGGTTGCAGTTCTGAAGCCCCAAAAGTCCCAAAGCCTCTTTTTTGTTCCAGCTCAAACTGCTTATGGCTGGGTATATCCAAACTTTGGTTGAGAAAAGATGCTTTAAAACTGAAAATGCTTTAAAGATTCCAAGTAGAGAAGTCACATAAAATAGTATCTAAAAAGTTTGCTTGAAGACAAACTATTCATTGATAAGTCTGTTTCTATCTACAAATATTTTTCTATTCCCAGGGGGCAATCTAACCTTTTGAGTCAGAGTTAGCATTCAGGGATTACATTTCTTCTGTGCACAGGATACTGAGACTGAGAAATTCACTTAATACAAAATATGACTGAAATGGCACTCCACCACTTAGGGTGGTGAAGACAGCTTTCATGCTTCTGGAGTCATCTTTGAGTATAAAAGAGATCGTGAGAAACTATGATCCTTACTATTGGCTTTTGGGAGAAGGGGAGGCAGGGAACATTCTACTGCTTCCTCTTTAAAGTCTTAGCAGAGAGCTATTGAAAAGTTCTAACTCAGCAACTTGCCAAGTTACCCAATACTTTAAAAAGGTTTAAATGTGACCTCAATTCTGCACACCACAGATTCATAATCAGCCTTCTGTTTGGAAAGCTTAAGCTTGAGAGAAATGAAGTGAATAATGTCATGATGATGGCATTTCAGTTCAACAATGAGATTTTCTACCATATATATAAAAACAGATCCTGGGAACAATTTTCAGAAGCATTTTATCATTTTGATGGGAGAATAAAATATAAGGTTATTATTGTAATGGTGACTAACCTTTTCTCCTGGCAGCAAAATATTTCCTAAGTGGCAAAGTGGACAAGAGTTTCTCTCTGTCCAATGTACAAAGTTTCTAGCTGTAGAAGAGGGCATTCACAATAATAGTGTCTACTACATACTGTGAAAGTGATTAAAAACATATCTTTTGTCACATAGAGTATTGGTACTGATAAACTTCCTATAAGAAAGCAAGGGTCTTCTCCCTGGGATTGAACACACTTGACTGAACTGGGCTTGAAGGAAGAGGGCTGGGTGAGGGTGGATGAAGAAAGCAAATAAAGGAATTTTCTTGAAGATGAAAACTGTCGTATATTTATTTCTCTGTTCATTTTTACATACTTATTATCTCAATAGTTCATGCAATTTATACAATAATTGTTCATAAGATGTTCATAAAATCTTGCCATGATTGCTCTGCTGTAATACAGACATTGAATAGATGTTAGTTAAATAATACAACGTTCATATCTGTTTTCTGAGTAGATATTCATTTATATTTTTATATCTGAATAAAACTGAGGCTCAAAAGTTTAAGTGACTCATAATCAGCAATTAGCAAAACCAATGTAAACTCAAAACTCTGCCCGCACAGTCCAATCTGCCTTCCACACAATGTGATGCTGCCTCATTGGGTGAGGCTGATAGTTGAGTAAAGATGTCATTTGTTCTAAATAGTGGCAGGAAAACTGGAAGGAATATGAAAGAAATTTGATCACTTCTTGCTCATATCTATATTTCTCTCTTATATCTATTTTCCTCACCTCCATATTTTTTCCACTTTCATAAGTGAATAAATATGGAAATTTGTTCTTGAGGTAGAACATGGTGGCAGATATGTGCAGTTTCCTATTTCTTGGCAGATAAGGGAAGCTCCTCTATGCCTCCTGACTCAAAACCATGCCCCATTTGCCGGCCACAACTGCTGAAACTCTCACCATTAAAAAGCAATCTTTGAAAAAAATTTATTACATTGTTTATAAATGTTATCAATATTCATGCACACAATGTAATCAATCACAGAACACCCAATCTTAGTTGGTAATAAAGCTGTATGAAAGGCTTAAACCAGATATTTGTAGCCAGAAAAAGAGCAAATTCTTTTGGAATGGAAAGTTGAAGGGGATGGAAGTCAGGAAAGGGAGTCAAGGTGCACTGTGGAACGTGATCCTGAAGCATGTCAGTCTGTTTTTTAGGGTTGCCAGGATCTAGGAAGAAATGTAGCATGTACAGATTTTAAATTCAGCCTAGATGTTAGAAAGCCTTCCTTGGTTCCCCAAGACCAGATTATGAGCCACATCATGAGCCCATGTTCTGAGCATTAATAAATGCCTGTATTTTCTCTAGTTAGAATACTTCTTATTTTGCTATCATTGTCTGCCTGATTTCACCAATCTATCATAAATTCTTTGAAAGCATTCATTTGACAAATATTTTTAGTGCCAGTATAAAGACCAGGAGGAAATCTATACAGACTAAAATATCTAAATAGTTAGACTTTTCTTTTCTTTCAACTTTTATATGAAGTCTTTATGTGGCTTGAGTATAGGAGAATATCAAGCACAAGCTTCCATCACAGGGCTCTAGAGTTGAGTATATAAAAGGTTGTCAGCTTTCAGTAGAAGAAAATCAACAATTCTGGGAAAATAGAAATAGAAAGGGAGGGTAATGAGTATATTTCAGAAATGTTTTTGAGAGACAACCAAAACTCTCTAGGAGTTTTTGATATTTGTTAAATTACTAAGACTAGTTCATAATCTCACTCCTGTCTCAAAAAAATGATACATAGTTTCAAAGTATTCAAAATGTGGTTCAAAGTGTAGAAAACATTGGGAAGTCAAAGAAATTGATAAAATTCAGGATATAGAACATAAAAGTTTTATGGAACCATAAAACACTGGGTCTTAGTGTATTGCTAAACTGCAAAAAAAAAAAATGCAGATAAGAAGCAACTAGATGATGACTATTTACAATAAAAAAAAACCTGCTAAAAGAAAATTTAAGGTGTAAACAACAAATACCCACTCTACAGAAGTTTTTTGAGAATTTGTCAGGACATTAACTTGCTTGAATTATAAAATTACCTCTTCGTCTTGATCAGAGAATTCCTGATATAATATAAATGCTTGCTGGCCAGATTCTAACACGTAAACCATAATGACATTATACTTAGTAGTCATTGGGTAAATCATCATGACAATCAACAAATGGGAAATAACTTTGCCTAGAGAAAAGGTCACCCATGAGTAATAGTATATGGGTTGAAGCCCTGTTACAACTTTGAACTATGAGGATGTGAGACACTGATACAGTAATTCTCTGGCACTAACCATTTGCTATACCATAGAGTATAATGGAGAGTGTTAAGCCTAGACTCTATTACTGGGCAGATAGGTCTCATTGCAATGTATATTTGCTTGTAAAGGGGCCTCCAGGTGTTGACCTCACAGTGTGATGCGCTAAAAAACAGTCTTTTGCTAGTTATTTTCCCCTTCATTAAATGCATTCTGTAGGCAGTTACAAAGATGCTTCTAGGATTTCTATTTTACTTCTTTAAATAAACCTGAAATTATAACTCATTGAAATCGCCATTTCTGAGTCCTCCCTAATGGTGCAAAGGGTTAAAGCATATCATTATGTAGCTATTCACAGCCACTACATATGAGTTTGATCCCTGGCCAGGGAGCTGACCCATATGGTGCTGCAGACCCATATGGTGCTCCTGGTCCATCTACTGTTCCCCTCAGCAATCTATTTCAGTACATCTGCCTTTTCTGCTCCCCATTCTGTCTCTGGGGAATACCTTGCACCTCTGGCCCATACCCTAGTTCTGTATGTATATATAAATAAATCCTTAAAAGAAATTGCCATTTCCTAGGTTAAAAAAAATAGTTGAACATTGGCAACTTCATATGATCTGACCTAATTGTTAGGTGGCCATACAGATTTGATGCTACAATGTAATATGGGAAGGAAACAAGAATTCAAATGTGAACACTAAATGCTTTATTTTTTGCAAGGGAGCCCTATTAGGTTAAAAGAGAAGCCAAATTTGGCTCACCCTGGTGAGCAGTGGGTTAAAGCATAGCACTAAGAAGCTAAAGCCACATCAACATGAGTTCAATCCCAGCCCTGGAGGTGACCCATAGCACAGCAGACCTATCCTGACCCACCCACTGCTCCCCTCAGCACTTCTGGCCTGTACCCCAGTTCTGTATGCATAAATAATAAATAAATCTTAAAAAATAAGAGAGAGAAGCCAAATTCTTTTTAGCTGCAATTAATGTTTGTGGAATATTTAATCACATGGTGCTATGAAGTATATACAATACACAAAAGAGACCTACATTACCGTTGCAGAATTTATCATCTGTATGTGAGGATTTGGTTAATTATAGAACAAGAATAGTGTTTCCATTTTTTACATAGCAGACAAAAATGGCTATATTGTAATTCAAATATCACTTCTTGCCTTTTTTTTTTTTTAAAGATTTATTTATGCATACAGAACTGGGGTACAGGCCAGAAGTGCAGGGGCAGTGAGAGGATTCACCAGAGACAGAGTGAGGAGCAGAGTAGACCGACTGACAAAGTATACTGCTGAGGGGAGCAGCCAGCGGGCCAGGGTCTGCCGTGCCATGTGGATCACTTCTGAGATGGGGATCCAACTCATGCTGAAGAGTGCTGTGCTTTAACTCGCTGCGCCACTAGGGAAGGCCCTCTGCTTTTATTTTTTATGTGCTCCCCACCCCTCTTCAACACACACAAACACATGCAGACATACATACCACTCAAGTATATTGGCTTTCTTTCCAGGATTGCTTACATACATTGCATGAATAATGTGGGCTCTTTTATTAAAAAGTGATTAAGACATTGCAAGATGGTGACAAAAGAGCATTAAAGGGGGGTTTTCTAAGTATGGAACCCAGACCCAGGTTACATGCTCATAAGGCCAAACTTACTTTTTTCTGTTTCTCCTCTACTCCAGGCTCAGTTCACCTCTAGGGTAGTGGCCATGATTCTGCTGAGGATGCTCTTCCCATGGAAGAGGCCTCAGGGAAAAAAAAAAAATGCTGCCTCCTGAGAGTCAGCTCTTCCTTGACAACCCTTTCTAAAGAATCGCCCATTTGTTCACTCTGAATATTACTTTGCTGTCTTTCTAACAGTTATTCATTTCTTGTTTACATGGCTCCTCAAACAGTACTTGACACAACTAAGGGTCCACAAAGTATATTTTTGATGGATAAATGAAAATACTAGGGTATTTACAAAAAAACCCCTCTAATTTATAAAGAAACTTCACCAAACTTCAAGTGTTTTTGTGTTCCAACAGACCTAGCTAGCACATAAATATACATTTAAACAAACCAGTGAGCCAATGAGTGAGATTCAAAACTTCAGCTAACTCCAGTCACCCAAAATGGAACTGTAGAATGATTACTAAGTGATTTCTGTGTGATTACCAAATGATTTGTCTCTAAAAATCACAACATTTGAAAGGTCAACCAGTTTCTAGAGTTAATTCTGCCTCTGATTTCATAACTTAAAAATTTTACAACTGAAGTAAGCACATGTTAAATGTTTACTGAAACATCTCAAAATGATTTCTAAGAAAATATGGTAATTTTCTGTGATTGTGTCTTCTGTCAGTAAGAATATAATTAAGAAATTATTAAAAACTTTGCTAGAGGCCCTCCCTGGTGGCACAGCGGGTTAAAGCACAGCACTGAGAAGCTAAAGCCATTTCCGCATGAGTTCGATTCCGCCTGCCCCGGAGGAGATCCACATGGCAAGGCAGACCTCTCCTGACCCGCCCGCTACTCCCCTCAGCAGTGTACTTCATGGATCTGCCTGTTCTGCTCCCTGCTCTGTCTCTGGTGAAGCTTCTTGCTGCCCCTGCACCTCTGGCCTGTATCCCAGTTCTGTATGCATAAATAATTAAATCTTAAAAAAAAAAAAAAAACTTTGTTAGAAATTCAAGCACACTATTATTTTTTTTCCAGAAAGTTAATATTCACTTTATAGTAGTTAAGTCACAACAATAACAAAAAGCAACAACAGCAGAATTTCAATCATAAAAGTTCATGAAAACTTGCAGGAATTGCTAGCATGGAAATAACCTAGGTTGAAGTAACCCGAAGCTCATGCGAGATTACAAAGTCTCCTGCAACATACTCATTTAATTACATCTTTTGAATTTAAGAGTCAGAGATAATGGCCCCTTTAAGTCTTGAATTTATTTTTTCATGGCCCAGTGGTTTCTGGCTAGAGAGCTGGTATTACACATAAATCATCTTTTCGGCTACAACTAGTTTCCAGCTACATCTAAAAATTAACAAAACAAGTTTTAAGCCCTGACTATTGAAGACATTTCTCCATATCCAGCGGATATGCAATGCAAGCTAACTAGTAGAGCATTTGCAATTTAAAATATAATTCTCCATAATGAAAATGTAAAGCAGTCGTTCTGTTTTATTCAGCATGGCAGGTTAGGGATCCCTGTGAAGCTACATTGAAGCAAAGACTAGATTAATAATTTAATTTGGTTCAAAACTATGCAATGGGGCACCACAACCTTTTATTCTGTAACCAGCTGCTGACCCTAATATGGATGAACCAATTAGACATCTCTATTTAATTGTTGGGTGACCCATCTAAAACTCACTAGGAATTTTCATTTTAAACAACACTCAACAGTCTGAAAGAATCCTAGTTATCCCCCTGGTGGAGGTGGTTGATTTGATAGAAGCACACAAAGGAGTTCAGCAAACGGGGGGGGGGGGGGGGAGAACGACTGCAAGATCATTTTAGACTGTTCTGTAAAAGAACATCTTAATATAATGAGCCTTTTTTCAGTCTCCCTTGGCGGAACATCAGCCCTCTCAGATAACCCCACACAAAGCAAATATCATTCGTCTGAAGTTACATTTGCTCCTTGTTATCACAACTTATGCCACTTAATTCATTATTCAACGAATTCACTTTCTTGTTTATTAGATGCAAGGTAGCCGCTTATCCCTAAAGGCCATGTATGCAAAAGACTGCTTGTAATCCTGTCACTTCAAACCTCTCTAGGCTTTTACATTGCTTCAGGAATTAGGAGGAAAGAAGCAAACAATTTAGATTTATTCCTGATGATATTAAATCTGTACATGATGAAAGAAATGAGAGAGAAATGCTAACCTGAAATTTGTTGGGTTTGGAGAGTGGTTTCGATACTATCTTTACATGTAAAAGTTAGTGTATTCACTTGCTTCCTATAATGAACACTTTGAATTATTCTCTCTACATTAGAGACAAATAAATTCAGTATATTTGTTGGTCTTTTCACAGGTACTTGCTTAAAGAATTAATATAGCTCATCTAATGCATTTCAAAGTTGCAGGTCATCTTCACAATTCTAGTCCTTGAAAACAGATGTTAAACATACCTTAAAACCTCATATGTGTCAAAGCTTTGGGTACCATTCTTTAAGTACACTTGGTTGTCAATAATAAGATGTGCTAAACACGTGTGGAATAATATATAAAATAACTCTAAAGTCTTCAGACAAAATAGTATAATGGCCAGAGATATTTCAATTTGATCTGTTAGTCTTATGCTATTAAATCATTGAAATGTAAATGAATTGCTGAATCAAACAACTTTCATTGCGCTCTTAGCACAATTAATATTGTATAAAATTATCTGCATAATTATACATAGTATGTTTACATAAAACATCCAGGAAAAAGCTACAAATCAGAGGCTGAGTGTAAAATATTTTAAGCTGTGTGTGCTGAAGTCTTCTAAATATGGAAATCTAAATGGTTGTTCTAGTATTGGTGCTTTACGTAAGTGTAGACAGTCCTAAATCTCAGGCTTTCCTTATTTAAATGCTAAATAACTCTATACTTATTTTTAAAATTCATATATAACATATTTTAACCCTGTGTGCATTATTCACAAAACTAATAGGCATTATTCTCTTCAATTAATTTACATTATGAGCTAACTATTTGAGATTCAACATTCGTTCATCAACAAAAGCTATAGAGAATATTTTAAGGCAGCAAAGCTTATACAGATATGCTTAGGACAAAAGACGTGCCATCTCCAGAAAATAGGAGCCATTAAGAGTGAGCTTCATTTTGTAAATAGAGTTGTGACTAATAAAATAATGTGTACAGAATTACCTGCAACTATTCCAGGGAAGGAAATACACTTGAAAACTCACAAAGCTGGTAACTGTGGATATTACTGTAATTATTGCCATTCTTCCAAAGCATCACTCATATTAATCTAGTGATGAACAAATTGATTCACCTGAATAATTAACCTTTACTACAGCATAACTACCTGAGGTACAGATTAATGTTTTCTATTGAGTCTAAGACATAAACCTACCAGAGAAATCACATTCATTAAATAGACTGCAAAAATCAATTGTTTCTTGCCACTCTGAGGAATTAATATCAACGATTAAGTTGTGCAGTATTTTTAAAAGCTTATATTCATCTGTCTGTGCCAATTCAACAAAAACAGTAAAAGAGTTTAATGAAATTAACAAAGAAGGCTAATAAAAATACAACTTTTGTGTTGATATCTTAGACATATAACTTTATTCATTATTGTACAACTCTGGTTTTTTACATGTGGGAGATTTAAAAAGTCACCCAGTGATTTTTATAGTGCAACCGTATGCTAGATAAAGATATTTAAGCTGTCAGTATAAACTGCTTCTGTTTTCATTTTGCATTTAATTTCAATGCCAGACTCAAGGCATAAATTTTTCATCACCTGCAATGCTATGAATAAAAGATTAAAAAAAGAACTGAGAAGAAATTCTAACACATGTGGTGCATGCGGCACGTTGTGCAGACGCAGTATTCATAACTAGATGTTTAATTTCCATCTCTTTTTTTTAATACGTCAGTAACATTATTATTTGAGCTAATACATCATGGGGCTAATTTTTGGTATTTTTGCATCTTGGAATTCAAGTTTACCTAGTTTGGACCAAATATGCCATTCATTCCACTTGAATCTGATGTATGTACCCTAAGATTTACATGCTACTTTGTTAGCTCTGCAAGATTCTATTACTCTCATATTTCTAGAAAGGGAATATTTCAACACTGTATATTTTTGTTTTATTCCACGAAATAGCATGTACGTTAACCTTGCCAGAAAGTTCAAAGAACTAAGAATGATTGAAATGGTGCCACCTAATATCATTTCCTCATTAAGCCTTGCTTCGTGTTCTCAGCTGAAAGATACAATCAATCCCAAGAGGTAAAGTTATGAGCTCAGTGTTGAGGCATTTTTTATTTAGTACTTAGGAGTTTTCTGTAGCACTGTGCATCTTCATTGTCACTTTATTAGCCTCCAAAGGACTCACAGACCACAACAATTTCTAATTCTTGTCAATATACTCTTGGTAAGCAAGAGATGCAAAAAGCCCTTATAATCTCATTAGAAGGGCCTTGGGTTTATTAGCCTTGCCATTTGGAAATTTCACTTCCTTAGAGCAGTCAAGAGCTTGCCGAGGACTCTAGGTCTGTCTGGGATTGGTGAGTCAGTCCTTCAGATGTCAGTGGATATAATGTCTAGTTTATTTTCTTTGACTTCTAATTATGCAAACTCATTTTTATAGGCACAGATAGTACTAACAGACCTAGGTCATGGGTTCAGCTTGAGAGAGGCCAGTTAGCTTTATTTTTTTTCTACAGTTACAGATTATTTTATCTACTTGTCTTATTTTATCTACTGGTCATCAAAATAACCAAATGCAAGAGTATGAATGGATCGGCACAAATCCGTCCCCACCACTAAGCTCTAGAGGGCATCATCATATGCAAACAAACATCAGACAAAAAATGAGTATTTGCATACAAAAAAATCTTTTTGCTTATTGTTTTTGACTGCAAATCAAGTATTTTTTTTTTTAACCTTAGAAACATTAAGGGGGCTTTCATTAGCCAGATTTCATAAAGTCTCTATGATGAGGCTAGTTTAATTAAGCTTAATTTACAGATGACAAAGCTCAAAACTGAAAGGTTAAGTCACTTGGCTGAGGTCACATAAAATGTGAGGGGCATATCTCAGAGTAGAAATCTTGTCTTCTGTATTTCATTCTATCGTAGTACCCATGAGACAGCTCTGCCTTTATGGAAACAGTCGGAAGTCACAGTGCTAGAAGACACAAGCTTTGTGAAAAGCCATGGTGATTCACAAATTACACATGTATCTCCCTTTACGGAAAATAAATATAGGAAAATTTGGATTTGTTGAACAGATAAATTACAGGGTACCAGGTATCACTTATCAATGTTAACTCACTTTGTTATAAATCACTTTGACTCTTTTTAAATGCCCTAATATCCCAACTAAACAGTAACTACTGACTAAATCATGTATTCTATCTCTTTGCATTTATAGTAGGTACTAATAATATTTATTCAGTGTTTTGATTGTCATGAATTTGATTCAAGCATTTGATTGGAGGGTTATTGTGGATGAGAGAAGCCTCATGATGGTGGGTGGGAGTGGAATTTTCCTGTTGAGAGTCTTTATAATTATAGTAATTCTGATTTGATGCATTATAGTCAAAAGATTCATAAGAACACCTACCACACATCCTAGATACTGAGCATAAAAAGGATCTACAGAGATGATACACTTAAGGAGAATTCTTGCAAAGAGTAGAACTCCTTAATGTTAAGGTAGAAGAGGCAACTGAATGCAGTTATGTAAGGTGGGGTCTTTGCTGTGTATGATCAGAAAATCAGTTGCTCAGTATTGTAGAAAAGAAAAACTTATGATGGTGGGTGGAGGTGACAAGCATTTTTACTTCATGAAATGATTACTCATGTTTTTAAGCTTTATGCTTTTCTGAAGCCTGAATTGATCTTATTAGACTGTTCTAGAAATGTGAGAATTTTGTCAAAGTATCCCTGTAAAGATCTCTCCTTTTCAGGTAACTGACTTGGACTTGATTCTATTAATTAATGATGAAGTCAAGAACTATAGAAAGTTGCATTATAAAATGAGCAGCTGTTTTAGAAATAGATCTTAACACTTCAGGTTTTTTTTTGTTGTTGTTGTTGATGGTAGAACTGAGCTGTAGACCAGAGGAATGGGGTGGGGAGATGGTGAGAGTATTCACCAGAGACAGAGTAGGGAGAAGAACAGACAAATCTCTTGAAATAACTAGTAAGGGAAGCAGGAAGTGAGACAGGAGAGGTCTACTGCACCTATGTGGGTTAGTTCCCTGGCCAGGGATTGAACTCAAGCCATTGGGGGGTTAGTGCTGACTTAACCCCTAGGTCACCAGGGAAGCTCTTAACATCTATGTAATCCAAGGCGGAAATAACAGACTCAAGATATAGTATGCACGTTCCCCAGATCTGGGGAAAAATTTATTACAATATATTCATCTCCTTCCTATTCCTGTCCCTTTACCTTTAAATTTCTGAGTAGTAGAATCCTTCAAAGAAAAACCTCCTGAAGTCTCCAGGCTGGTCTCATCACTAATTCTACAGTGGTTAGAGGTAATCACTTTATTTTTCTCTCTTTACATATAAACATTCTGCACAAGATCATTGAAAAAAATGTAAATTCATTGCTCAAACTTGATAAAAACTAGGAAAAATTAAAGTCAACTAGTGGTTATTTTCAGGTGGAATATAGCACTTTACTGCTACAATGATTTATTTACAGTGTAGTCACATGGTCAATATTATTCAGTTTTCATATGATTTTTAAAATAATATTAATGAATTAGTGCTTTATGTCATTTGAACTTTGATGAAAATTTGCCTTCTTAAATGTATAAGAAAAGTACTGAATATCAGGATTTCAAGGATGGTTTCTTCCTGCCCGATTAGTGTTTATTACCTCAGAGGCTTTCAAGGTCTATGAAACTCCTAAAAGTATATGCAAATTTTGAAAGTATATGAATCTGTGTATGTCTCTGGGAAGAG
Source organism: Condylura cristata (assembly GCF_000260355.1). NCBI lineage: Eukaryota > Metazoa > Chordata > Mammalia > Eulipotyphla > Talpidae > Condylura > Condylura cristata. The sequence continues at coordinate 23,967,690 of NW_004567108.1, read as the reverse complement.
AGATATTTTTTAAAGATTTATTTATTTATGAATACAGAACTGGGGTATAAGCCAGAGGTACCGGGGCAGTGAGAGGATTCACCAGAGGCAGAGTGGTGAGTAGAACAGGCAGACGGTCTAGGTACACTGCTGAGGGGAGCAGCCAGCAGGTCAGAAGAGGACCGCAGTGCCTTGTGAGTCACCTCTAGGTCGGGGATGGAATAGGCACTGAAGCAGCTGTGGCCAGCCTGTAGTGCTGTGTTCCAACCTGCTGTACTACAGGTGTGGCCCAAAGAGAGATTTTTTTTAAAGAACTTTATCATGTGTTGGTCTATAGAAGTTCACATTCAACCCTCTGTAATAACTAATGTATATATATATATATATATATATGTAATATATATTATTTAGATGAATTACTTTATAAATTATTAGAATACTCAAATAAATGCAAAATGCTGTATTTTGTTTCTAGCAAGGAAAAGGAAACAAAAGGGGCACACTTAACAAATAAAAAAATATGAATTATAATATTTCTAAATTGAGCACTGGGAAAGTATGAAGAAACTGAATTTTTACTGAACTCCCTTTCTTTTCCTTTCCTTTATATTTGAGCAAAATAAAATCCTCTCTTGAAGACTCATTAGCTGAAATACTGTTGCCAAAAGAAGATACACAAACGGCCAACATGCACATGATAAAAATGTTCATCATCACTTATTAGAGGAACGTAAATCAAAACCACAATGATGGACCAACTCACACCTCTGAGAACAGCCCATATTGAAAAAGAGGGGGAAACCAGAAAGGGAAGGGAGCATGATGGGCCTTATGGTGGGTGTGACATCATGTGAGGAGGTGAGACCCTGTCTCTCTGAATCACATTCAGTGTGGTAAACCAATGTGACCTCAGGGAAAAGAAAAAGAGAGAGACATTAGCTGTAGCTCTTCCTGGGAAATAGTGTGTTCGACTTGAAATCTTGGGGGTCTTTTCTGTGTTCTTCTGGGAGACATAACTCTTTTTATTCATTGCCAATCAAACGTATCACTTCAGACATATGCTATGCTTAACTAACCTGTCTTTGAAAAGGGAAACCTGTGTTTAACCAAAATACCCTAATCACACACATAAACAAAGAGGTTGAGATGATACAGAACTAGGTTATATTGATGCTATCCATTCAGATTTCTAACAAGTATGTTAATCTTACCAAAAAAAAAAAAAACCGCTTGAAATGTATTGTCTAAACTCCAATTACCTTAAATGCTTAAATGTTAAAGGTTGGATCTGAGATAACTGAAATATTTCTCAGTATACCCAAGATAATTAAAAATCACAGATTCTGGGACTCACATGGCTCAGCAGACCTCTCCTGACCCATCCACTGCTCCCCTCTGCAGGGTACTTCATTGATCTGCCTGTTTTACTCCCCATTCTGCCGCTGGTGAATCCTCTCACCCCCGTCCCCCCAATATCTCTGGCTTGTACCCCAGTTCTGTATGCATAAATAAATAAAATCTTAAAAAAGCAAACAAATGAATAATAACAACAAAAAAACCTCCCAGATTCTTAGTCCCTGTATCAGGTTTACATGAACAGAATTACGCAGGAAGAGCCAAGGGCTGGAGACTGAATAATGGGATAAGTGATCCAGGTGTTTCTAATAATTAGGCAAGTTTAGAAAATCTGGAAGGATGTGCTATTCTTAGTCTTTTAAAATTTTCCGGTTTTGGCCAGTTTGTATGTAGATCCTTTATTATGAGGATATTCAATGTATTATAGAACTCCCTAAATTCTACTTCCCCTGCATGCAGAAAATAATTTTCAATGAATTAGTGAGTATGCAGTACAGCATTCAAGGAGTTAATTCAAAAATTTATTGTCAAGAAATATAAAGTAGGGGGAACATGTGTTTATTAAAAATAACAGCTTCCTTTATCGCCCTTTAAAAATCAGTACTGATTTCAAAAGGTATTGATAAACACAGGGTCAGCATATTTTTTTCATTCACGCTCTTGGGGGAACATAATATACAATTGGTTCTATTTGGATCTCACAAAAAAAGCTTTTAATTCAAAATGTGAAGGGCCAGGTACTGGTAGAAAATTGTAAACTGTTTATAAGGTCTTTTATTGTTGTTGTTTTGATTAACAAAATTGAGGACCAAGATACCTCCTGCTTATAATCATGCTTCTATTCATTTGGATTGTTTTTCCAACCAAAAGTGTGGAATGAAATTTTATACTTAGTACCATGGAGGCATTTGCCAATGTAATGCAATGAATTATGTTTGGCTACTTGGAGAATAGAACTATGATCACGAATACTGTTAACGAAGGACATTTTTCCTTGGGCTCTATTTTATTCATATAACACTATAATACATTTTAAATAATATAAGGTCATGTGTAAAGGAGTAAACTAAATATAGGGGTAGATGCAAAGATCATGACACATTTTCTAATAAAAGCCAATGTATCCCAATCAACAATATATGATATTGGCTTCAGATCACTGAAAAGTGATTGTAAGGAAGCTACATGACTATATCAAGTATTTGAGACATGATCTCATAGTAAGAAGAAAACTTCTTGGATTTCTAACAGGTAATGTTCAGACATACTGATGTAATTCAAGACTATATTCTAGAAATGCTATAGAATGCTTGTTACTTCATAACAGTGAGTCAATTTAGTATAAATACAAGGCCATACAGTCATTTTGGAGTAATTTTTCATTACTCAATTGATAGCTGGATGATGACCAGAGAGTCATACAGTTCACTGCTTTATTATTTAAGAAAATGCAATTGTTAATGTAACTTCAACTACCCTTTTTGTAAAGTATGCAGAATAACTTTTTCCATTTGATCAACTCTAGCAAGTAACTTTAAATTTCATTATGTAGCTAAGTGATTTTCATTTGGGATATATGTGAACATTTTTAAAAGGAATTCATGAAGACAGAAATGTTACTTGCAGTTTCTTCTAAATTTTTTTGTGCCAATCTATTTAAAGTATAAAATTGACCTAGTTTTTGACATCACACCATTGTTTTATAAATCATTTTATCGATAACAGAGATATTTGGCTCACCTTTTTTTTATTATTTCTTGACAATAATTTTGTTATGTCCTAAATTCATGCTTTCTATAAGCCTAACATGTTCATCATCTTAATTATTTGTAAGACTTATATAAGCATAAAAATAAGCCTATATATAAGTAAGGTGAATGTTAAAATGTCTTTAGTAAGAATGTAAAATCACTCATTAAACTCCCAGTGTATATCGTCATATTACTGTTAAATAATTATCTAAGTTGCAGGATAAGTTAAAATGTTTTCTAGAGCTTTCCATGTTGATAGCTAGTAGAATTTCCATGATGTACTTGCAAATTTGTGAGTCAATATTTTAACTGGGTAAGATGACATTTTTTGAAGTTTCTACTATACCAAAAATTATTTTCCAACACTTTTTTGGTAGTTCATTTATATAAGTGACCTCAAAACCTTGGGAAAGATTGTACTAAGAATAAAGTTTTATATCAGCTTCATTTTTAATGATTTTCTAGTGCCTTTCTCCTATGGCAATCTAATTTATATTATCTTAAAATTACATAAATAGAGTAGTCTGTGTAGTTATTCTAAGTAGTAGCATAACCATTATTTTTATATTTATAGTGATTTATTCAAGTTACTCAGCATGCTATTAATAGGTCAAGTAGCAAGGTATACTAATTTGTTCTTGTAACTTATAGTAAGTTTAAGTAAAAGTTCAACATAAAGTATTTGAAGTTTATAAAAAAAAATTTTGTGTGTGTTACATGCATGTCCATGGATATATAACTCAAAGATTTTCTTTCTTTCATAATATACTATAATATGGTTACAAGTGCATTGAAATTCATCTTGTTAGAATGGTAGTAATATATCCCACCAGGACTACTGTTCCTAGTAGCAATTTAAAATAATTATTGTGAGACTTGATGCTAGACATCAGGTTTGCAATAGAATTACAATGAGGGAAGTGTATTAGAGACAAAACATTGCTGGAAGAAAACTTCATAATGGCGCAATTTGGAACTAAGCCTCAATTTTACAGTAATAGATTCTCTTTATGATAGCACAAAGGAGTGAATGCACTTAGCAAATTTAAATCTATTATTAGTCACACTTTGTGGATTGCAGTGCAAAAAGGAGAAAAGAAATTAGCTTTTTAAGTGTGTTCTTATATAAAACAGGTCCTAGTAAGAACAGCCTTATATAAAATCTCCTTGTTAAGGTTCACAAGTACCATCAGTCTTTGTAACAGCAGGGAGTTGTCCAGGTTTAAAAATCTTCCCAAAATAGTTTTGGAGATCTCTAATTTTCAGTGTAAGTTTCTGAAGTCAGGATCCATTCAACATATTAGTATTTTTTATTTACAGAATAGAACAAGAAAGACAAGAGTTAATTTGGTCTCTGCTGCTCACTATGATCTCTCGCCTGAATGAAGAGGAGTTTCTAGTTCACATGGACCTGCCCTTAATGTGATTTCAATCACAGTAAGAATCAACAGCGTTAAAATCGTATGATTTGGCACTCATCCATGTAAAAGGAGTTTCAGTTAGCAATTTGGTAAAGGAAACGAACGAGAATTCAGTAGGCATTTTGAGTATAAATCAAAATGCTAAAAAGCCAAGCTTCTATTTTCAAGTTAAAATGTTATATTTGTTTTAATTTTGATCCATTTTTCCTATCTCATTTTAAAATAATACTGAACAGAATATTTGATAATAATATGACTAAGTTTAAAAATAATATGTAGCGGCCCTCCCTGGTGGCGCAGCGGGTTAAAGCACTGCACTGAGAAGCTAAAGCCACTTCCGCATGAGTTCGATTCCCGCCTGCCCCGGAGGTGACCACATGGTGTGGCAGACCTCTCCTGACCTGCCCGCTGCTCCCCTCAGCAGTGTACTTCGTCGATCTGCCTGTTCTGCTCCCCACTCTGTCTATGGTGAAGCCTCTCACTGCCCCGAGCCTCTGGCCTGTACCCCAGTTCTGTATGCATAAATAAATAAATCTTTAAAAAAAATAATATGTAGCATGTTCATGTTACTGACTGGAAACTTAGGGTTGCAGCTGTACTACTTAAGAAACACTGAGCAAAAATCTTATCTGCAATGCTCACACAGTCTATGTGTAAAAAGGAATGGGATCACTCAATGAACTGGGAACAGTTAACCATATGGTTACAACCATACACAGAAGTAATGTTGATGGGAAAGTAAGAAAGGCCAGAGAATGGCCACTTGTCAAATAAAATTTTACACAGAAAAACTAGGGCAAATGTAACCAAAATAAGATAGTCCAAGGGAATTGATAGAGAAAATCACTTTCCAGTAAAATCACTGCCTATTTTTTTTTCTAAAGATTTATTTGTGCATACAGAACTGGGGTACAGGCCAGAGGCTTAGGGGTGGCGAGAGGCTTCACCGGAGACAGAGTGGGGAACAGAACAGGCAGATCGAGGAAGTACACTGCTGAGGGGAGCAGTGGGCGGGTCAGGAGAGGTCTGCCACGCCATGCGGTTACCTCCGGGGCAGGCGGAATCGAACTCATGCGGAAGTGGCTTTAGCTTCTCAGTGCTGTGCTTTAACCCGCTGCGCCACCAGGGAGGGCCAATCACTGCCCATTTTTTAAAAAAAGATTTATTTATTTATGCACAGGCCAGAGGTGCAGAGTGGCGAGAGGCTTCACCAGAGACAGAGCCGGGAGCAGAACAGGCCGATTGATGAAGCGGGTGGGTCAGGAGAGGTCTGCCACGCCATCTGGGTCACCTCAGGGGTGGGGATCAGACTCATGCTGAAGTGGCTTTAAATTACTGCAGTGCTTTAACCAGCTGCGCCACCAGGGAGGGCCCTTCTTACCCATTTTAACACTTACTATTCCTTTCCAATGATATCATTTTGCTTCTCTGTAGCTGCTTTTGCTTAATAATTTGAATATACTTTTACCTGCTAGGCTCCATTTAGAAGTTTATATGTCAGCTTAGCTCTGCCAACATCCATTCAATCTCCAAAATATATACTCGCTTTTTTTTCATTTCTAAGGCCTCTGCCTCTCCTGGTTCTCCTCCCATTGCTTTAGAATGTGGTGATACCTCATTCATCCCCATAGTTTCTCTTAGTATCTAAGTGCTGAATATTAGCCCGTTCACTGAGCTCCAGAATCAGAAATCTGCCTATTGGATATCTACCCTCAGATACATCACAGCCGTCCTCGAACTCGGTGTGTTCTTAGTCTCTTGTACTCTGACCTGATTCAGGCCACAGTTTCTCTCGGATGAGTCTGATTCAGCCCTGCAGTCCTCACCTCTGGAGCTCTGGAGCTAGCTCATCTGTAATGTACATTGCACCCTGTGTGTCTGCTCATGCACCCCCCTTGTCTAGTACAGCACCACAACTTGAGATCTCTTCTGTGGTGTATGCTCAGGTCAGTAGTTTTATGGGATCCTGCACTGCAGCCTCTCCTCTTTCTCGTAGGTTGCACTGCCCATTATTATTACTTAAAGAAAGTTCCCCTAAGATTTTTTCCTATCCTTTCAGTTAGGTTGATGCCTCTGTTGTATATGCACTGATAGTCACCTTCTCTTTGCCTCCGGATTTTTTGGCTTTGTTTTGCATCAGTTTTGTTGTCCGTTCCAGAAAATAGTCCAGTGTCTTTACTCAGCTGCCCTTTTGCTGAACGTCCCTTCTTGGACTGTTTTAAATGTTACTTTGCTGTTATTTATAGGCTTGTACTCACCCTAATCAGTTACACTCCATCTACTCATAGCAGGTAATTCTTTACCACTTCTTTTACTCCCAAGATAACTACTAAATAACTAAAATATATGTAACTAATTAACAATTCTTAATTATGTATGTGGGTGTATATACATATATTAATATATATATACATGAATATATACTCATATATAGTGACAGAAAGAATTAAAAGAAGTTTTCTTTCTGCTAATAAATATCTACTTATTCATAGGCCAGACAGTGTGGTCTTACAGCTCACCGGGGCTATCATAATGAACAAAAGAGGTGTGTTTCTTGTCTTCAGGGAGCTATGTTCTAGAAGTGAGAAAGGCATAGGGGTAAACAGAAAATAAAATATGTGTTGCAAAGAGGTATGATGAGTAAGTGTGTTGCAAAGAGGTATGAGGAACAGAGAGTATAACTTTTTAAAGCATGAAGAGTTAGCCAGGAAAATGTAAACAATGTAGCAGAAATTATTCCCAGTACATTTGAGGAACTGAAGATTTTCACTGTGACCAAAGGTGGAATTTGAAAGAAGGGACTGGTGAGAGAAAGGTGCGAAGGTGGTAAAGGCCGGATCTCAAAATGTCACTTAAACTTTGTTACCAACCTTGAATGTGATATTAGTGGGAATTGGAAGTCATCCTTATTATTATCTTTGTTTATATATTCTAAAAGTAGATTAAAGTTACTATTATATACATTTTAAGTAGTTAAAAAGTTTAAATTTAAAAATATAGTATAAATTTCCTTCCAAAGAATGTACATACTCATTGATAGTATATAATAGGGCTTATTTTCTTGTCATGCACAAGTTTCTTGTTTTCTCAGTCTGTTAGATGACATATATCTAAATTAATTTGTATTTCCTTAACAATGAATAAGGTTAAACATCTTTTCATATTTTTCAAACACATTTTATTTTTGCAAAGTGCTTGGTTGAGTCTGTACTTACATTTCTTTTAGACATTTATTAGTTCTTTCCTAATAAGCAGCCTTAATGTTTTGCTATAATTATTGCAAACATTTTTTTCCAGTGTATGATTTAATCTCTTGATTTTAATGAGTATATTTATTTTTTTTATATGTATTCTTACTGATCTTTTTCTTTAAAATCAGGTTGAGATGAAACAAACTGGGAGGAATTTTGACAAAATAGATTCAATAAAACAAGTCAGAGTGACAAACCAAATATTGGACATTCACATAAGAGACAGGCAACATAGATCCCTTTTGCAGACATAAACAAATAGGCTGAGGACTCTGCAGTTATGAGAGGTGGGTGGGGAAGTGACAAGGGGGCATACAGGATGGTGGGGAGGGGGAATACAACAAAGAACAGATTTATAAGAGGTTAGAAATTATCAGGATAGGCCCTCCCTGGTGGCGCAGCGGGTTAAAGCACCACACTAAGAAGCTAAAGCCACTTCTGCATGAGTTCGATTCCCACCTGCCCCGGAGGTGACCACATGGCTTGGCAGACCTCTCCTGACCCGCCCGCTGCTCCCCTCAGCAGTGTACTTCCTCGATCTGCCTGTTCTGCTCCCCACTCTGTCTCTGGTGAAGCCTCTTGCTGCCCCTGAGCCTCTGGACTATACCCAGGTTCTGTATGCACAAATAAATAAATCTTTAAAAAAAATAATAATAATAAAAAAGAAATTATCAGGATAATGGAAAAGTTAAAATGGGGTAAGAAATAAAAATGGGGGAGATGGGAAGTTGAAAGGGTCGAGTATAATGGATTATGGTGGGGAAGACTAAATTTTAAAACTTGCTTATAAGTAAGCAAATGAATAAAATATGGTTAATATTTGGTCTAATGAAGAAGTCTTGCTAAGCAAAAAAATACCTTAAAATTGGAAGACAATTTACAAACTAGAAGATATTCTCAGGATATGCAATTGAGAGTTGTGATCAATATTCAGATTCTATGAATAACTTATATAAATCAGTAAGAAGGCTACAAACAACTCAATAGAAAAGTAACCAAAAGCTATAAATTTTGCAGAGAAGGCAGTATTTATGGTTAATTAATAGGTGAAGAGATATGTTCAATATTGTTAATGAGTAAGGTATTGCAAAGAAAACACAGTATGCCTTTTTCATACATGTGATTGGCAATTTTTTTTTTTAATTTAAGATTTATTTATTTCTGAATACAGAACTGTGGTACAGGCCAGAAGTGTACGGGCAGTGAAAGGATTCACCAGAGACAGAGTGGGGAGCAGAACAGGCAGAATGAGGAAGTACATTGCTGAGGGGAGCAGCATGCAGGCCAGGAGAAGTCTGCCTCACCATGTGGTCACCTCTGGGGTGGGTGAGGCTCGAACTCATACTGAAGTGGCTTTAGCTTCTCAGTGCTGCGCTTTCACCTGCTGCGCCACCAGGGATAGCCCAGCTCGGCAATTTATTTTTAATTTAACTGTTAGAGAGGATGGGGATTTATAGGAACTCTTATGTGTTGATGGTAAAATACAAATTGGTGCTATGCTTTGGAAAATTATCCAAAGCTTAACATTAATATACCCTGTGACCTAATAATTCTACCGTGACACAGGTACAATGGAAGACTTGTAAAAAAAATCACTGGAATTATTATTTTTAATAGCAAAAGCCTGAAATTGCTTTATGTATTTTCAATGGAATACATTTCAGTCTAAACAAATGAAAACAAACTTACCAAGCAGTTTAAAAAAAAAAAAAAGGCATCAGAGAATAATAGGGATGAAGAGTGGGAAGGGAAGAATCATGGTAGATTTCTTGGTGAATGTGAGGTCTTAACTTGATCTTTAATGGATTAAAGTTGATGGAAATAAGGATGAAGGGCTTATGGCTGATCTATATGTGGTACTCTACCTGTCAATTTTTAAGGAGAATTTTGTTGAGTTCTAGGCTACTAGGAACTCATACATCTTGAAAGAAACCTGAAAAGACCACTAAGCATAGGAGATCATGTAGAAAGACCTGCACAGCATTCTCACCCAGCTGCAACAACACTAATAGAATCGGGCTCATTTTTTTCATTTCATTCCAGTATCCATGTCTTTGAAGTTTTTTTTCCCACCAAATGGTCTATCGTAGCTTCCTCTTTCACCAAACTCCACTATTGACACTTGAAATTAGACCTCCATCAGTTCTTTTCTGGAGAACATCTTGAGTTCTTTACTCTCCTCCCTTAAGCTCTATTTTCTCCTTCTAATGCCAGCTTAGTACTGCGTTTTTGGTGCTTATATTGGTAGTTATTTGTTCCCGTTTCATCAACAATCACCTGTACATTAATGACTCCCAAATTTATGTTTTAGTTTTGACCTTCTACTAATTTTTCAACAGAAACATCTCCCTAACAAACTTAGTTTCTTTCTTCAACACCTATTTCTCATTATGTCTCATTTTATTTGTAGAATACTTTGCTCTGAGTGGATTGAGATACAAGCATTTAATGGTCTTTGTTTTTTTCACGGTCACTTAGCACTTTAAATTCTTCCTCCAAAGTTTCCCCAAATTGTATTCCCTTTTTTTCATGTCTGCTGCACTGGGGGAATTCTAGTCCTCAGTGTCACTGGCTTAATCTTCTGTTTTTCAGGTACATAATATCTCCACTATAAACTATCATCTGATCTGTCAGAATAGTCTTATAAGAAATCTCCTTTGGTCCTCTCTGGTGGTGCAATGGGTTAAAGTGCTGCTCTACGAAGCTAGCAGCAGCCCCTTCAGTGCAAGTTCTAGCCCTGCCTCGAAGGTGACCCGCATGGCACAGCAGGCCTCTCCTGCCTTGCCCGCTGCTCCCCTCAGTAGTGTACTTCGTTGATCTGCCTGTTCTGCTCCCCACTCTGTCTCTGGTGAATCCTCCCAACACTGCTGCTCCTCTGGCCTGTACCCCAGTTCTGTATGCATAAATACTGAATAAATCTTTAAAAAATATACTATAAATAATAGTATGTATATATATATGTGTGTGTATATATATATATATTATATATAAGAGATCATTAATATCTAAATCTGATTGACATTCCCAGTTTTATCTCCAAGCATATTCCCTATGTTTCCTTTCTTTTTACCATAGGAACCACTTTATTTTTCTACTTAGTATTTTATAATCATTAATTATATATCCTTATTTTACATCATTTTTTTCACAAAATAGGACTTCTCCTCTGAAATGTGGTCACCATAGTTTTTCCTCCTCCAAAGCATCCCACCGTAGCTTATTGTGTCTTCTTCCCCCATTTTCTTCCCCTCCTCTATAGCTCAAGGGTTGGTTTGTAAAGTTTGTCTTTCTCTGATTCTTTGGTTTCTCTATACTCCACCTATAAGTGAAATCATCCAATATTTATCACTCTCTTTGTGGCATTCTTCACTTAGGATAATTCTTTCCAGTATCACCCATGCTACTGCATATGATATGAGTTTATCTTTTGTGAATGCTGAATAGTATTCCATTGTGTGTGTGTATATATATGTGTGTATACTTTTTCTGAATGTGTTCAACTGTTTGGGACCTTTAGGTTGCTTCCATACCTGGCTACAGCAAATAGTGCTGCTAAAAACATAGGAGTGTATATTTCATTACTATTTTTAAATAGTGTCAAGTTTTTTCATATCTCCATGGCCTTTGTCAATGCAATTTCTCCGAGCCTAACATATGTCATTGCTCATTTCTAGTTGACTGACTCCTTTAATTCCTTTCATTCAATTTTACAACTTATATCTTACATTCAACTTAAGAAAAATTTTTCCTTTGACTCTGAGCTATATGGATTGTGCATCTGCATTCTGATAACACATATGTGTTACGACCAGCTATTTTGAATTGTCACTATTATATGATTAAAGCATAAAGCTGGTTCAATACCTAAACCAGGAAAACCATTCCTAAATGGTGACTTTGGACTCTGCACATTGTTTGGCACACGGTTGTCATTTAATATATGTGTGTTGAATGGATGGATAGTTTTCAGTTGCTTTAGCTTTCATCATCAAAGCTAACTTGTCAGGCTGGCAAACTCCATCAATTTGTCCTGTCTATTCCTGCACAAACATAATTTCCTCTTTATTCTTCAAACCCATGAAAGCAGACTCTGTGATTCACATAGGTGATTCATTTTCTTCATTTATATTTACATACATTACTGAATTTCTATGCATACTATTTCCCCTATATGAAGAGTTCTGCCTCTTCACTTGTATAAAGTGTCAAAGTACATGTTTCTCTTTTACTTAGAAACTCCTTAGAACACTCATTTTATGCTGGTATATATAAACTTTTTATTTACTTAGATCTATTACACCATTTATATGATAGGACTCATTACATATGCATACAAACATGTATAGTCTAGGTTGAACCATATGAAATTGCCCATATTCAATTTCTTGCTTATAAAAATGGCAATTTAATGTGATTCACTGTAATTGTGGACTTCTTGAAAGTAGGTAACTATCATAATGCTTTTTTACTTTGGTGGGGGATACAATTCTACAGACATCAAGTTGGAGGTTCTCAAAGTCAGGTCTGCAGAGCCCTGTAGTCCCTGAGAACCTTTTAGAAGACTAAGCAATTGAAATATTTTTAATAATAATAATACTATATTATTTGCCACTTTCATTTTGCCAAGATTTGCAGTAATAGCGCAGAAAATAATGGTCAATGACTCTATTGGCTCCCTTATATTAATAAGTGCATAGTCTACAGGTGTTAACAGTATATCTTTCCATGATCATGCAATTGTTATTTTTAAAAGGACAGTTTCATGTAGGATTGCCCTTATTGAATCTTGGCCCTTAAATACACACCTTCTTAATAGCTTATTCTATGATGAGAAGTAACATATAAAAATCTTCAGTTGCATACCAAAGTGCAGTAGCTGTCTAGAGGGAAAGTACTTGTGTGTTAACTTGAAGATATAACTAGCTGCTGTTGCAATGGAATACTATTTTTACTTGAAAGAATGACTGATTGTTATCTGACATATATTTCCTCACAAATGAACAAACTGAGACAGTTGTTTCAAGGAAAGCAATCGATAGTACTTGTTGCCAATGAAAAAATTCAAGCATTAAAGCAAAATTAGAATTTAGGAAAACTTCTATCTGTCACCATTCTAATATTAAATATTTTTCTAATGGCATTAGCAATTATAATTTTTTATATTATATCATGAAATGTATCCATATTTGAAGATCTGTATATCTCAGTGGACCAACATTTCCCAAATAAACAATACATGAAATTTCTAAATGTTACATGGTAAGCGATTCATGTGAAGCACAAAATATGATTTCAGCTTCCACATTGCAACTAACCTCTAAAAAACCACCACTTGAGTTTTGAGTAGTAGAAAGCATATCTATAGCCATTCAAGTGGTAATAAAAATATTCCTACATATCTAATACATGCACTTCAATCAGTGCAACATATCAAAACAAATTCAGTTCAAAAGCAGACAAGAAGCCAGCTATTTAAGCTAGAATGAAAGAAATTTGAAAAAATGTAAAACAACGTATCACATCACTTATTTTTAAGTAAAGTTATTTTCATAAAACAAGTCATTTAAGTGAATATGCAACTGGCACATTGTTATTTCGCTAGTGAACTAACACTTATAATTTTCTCTTTTAACTTCTAATACAGTAAATATGGAAAGAAATAATGTATAGAAACAAAGGTTCAGTCATTTTAAAAGTTTATAAAAGGGTCCTGAAACCAAAATTTTGAGAATCACTGTAGTAGATGCTTAATAAATGCCTGGAGATCTAGCAACTCAACAAAGGTACACAGAAGAGACAGGAAGGTGTTGATCACAAAGCTGTTATGTGGTTAGAAGCTCACTTTTGTGGGTTGCCTCAAATACTTCTCTACAACCATATCCCACACCACGTTGAGTAGTGAATGAGGATTAAATCTGATTTAGGCTCAGAAAGTAACGCAGTGTTCCATGGGAGAAAAGTCAGCTGAAGCTTGGAAGTAAGTAGAAGCAGGACTCGTTATTCTTTTAAAACTCTAAACAAAAGGGGACTCATGGAGTAAATGCTTCCTCACTTTGCACTGGTTCAATCAAGAAAACTTTTGAAGAACAACTTTCGGGTTTCCCTTAAATTGCTTTAGAAAGTGTGAATCGTGAATACTGCTGCACAGTATGTTTCCTGGGTGGTTGGATCGTCGACTGCACAATACTGGAAAGTAGCCAGTCTACATGCACTGAAGCTGTGCTGTCACAACACAATTCCTCTGGGTGATGTGTACAGGGAAGGGAAGGCAGAAGAGTACTCCAGCAGCTGTTGCATGGTGAAGTAAAGTGGGGCAACCCAAAGGGGAGGGCATGGTAGCAACACTTCAAAGGAGCACTGAATTACAATGTCAAAAACATGTGGCAAAGTTGTTGACTGCTGAGAAGCCACGGCAGCCAACAAAGTGGTCTGCTCCACCACAAATAGAAACAGGGTGGCTCTAGTCAAGCAAAGGGAGCAAGCCAAATGAGGCTGAGAGGCAAACAGCAGCTGTAGCACCACATAGAGGAGAATCTTTATATTCTGTGAGAAAAGGATTCTTGGTCACGCTCTGTCTATTCATTTATACCTTCACAGATAGGGGTCAGGAGCCCAATCTCAAAAATGAAGAACTCTGATAAAGAAATGGCTCCCAATTTCTCAGTAAGCATGCTTTCTCCCCTGAGAGTTCTCGTCACTTTATTTATACCTCATGTGGCATTTTTTTTTTTTTTTTGCCTGACAGCTAAGTTTATTTGTACAGTCCTGATGCCGTCCTTCTTTACTATGAAGATCTTGAAGACCACTCATTCACTGCCCCCAAGTCTACGCACTGTGCCAGTACAGTAGTAGGTGCTCAATAAATCTTCAATGTTTTATTTCATAAATATTTGAATAAGTGATAGATAAAATTAGCAAGATGACTTAAAAAATATTGCAGACTGTTAACACTCTGCTATCATGTCCTTATTCATGTATTTGCTCATCTGGCAAAAATTTACCAAACTCTTACCACATCAAGGTAATATTCTAGATGATGTTTGTTATCTTAACATGAAGTAGGCATGAATACTTCTCTTGAGACACCCAAATTAGAGCTAGTGAAAGCTAAGGAATAACATAATAAAAAATGTGCTTTTTTTTTTTTTTGCTACCTCCTTATCATTAGTATGATATATGATGAGAATTAGGAACATTTTCACATAATTAGGAAGTAAACAGGATCAAATTCACAAAATATATATCAAAGGAGAAAAAAATTACACTTCCTTTGTCATAATTCCAAGGATGAATAGGATATTGTCCAGTGGTGATTAACAAATGAGAAAAGGCTGGAATATTGATATTCCTTTCTTGAACATAACATTTACTTTCTCTCTTCAGTTGGATCAATGAAGTTAAACAAAACAAAAAAATCAACCCTGGGGCCCTCCCTGGTGGTGCAACAGGTTAAAGAGCAGCACTGTGAAGCTGTTGCAGCCACTGCAGCATGAGTTTGATCCTCAGACATGGTATGGCAGTCCTCTCCTGATCCACCTACTGCTCTCCTCAGCAGTATGTTTCAGTATATCTTACTGTTCTGCCCCTCCCCCCATCTCTGGTGAATCCTGTCACCAGGCCTTATGTCTACCTTGTACCCCAGTTCTGTATGTATAAATAAAAAAAATCTTTAAAGAAAATCAACTCTGACTTAGGATGGTAAACTATATTACAATTAATAACTTTGCCAGATCTAAGGAACATGTGTTGCTTATTTCAAAGAAATATTTGGATTTTTACAATTCTAGCGGACTAATCAAAAAGAACATAATCCATACGAAAAAGTCCTTCTCTACCTTGTTTGTTACAATACAGTACAAAACACAGTGTAATGCCAAGGACAGATGCCCTACAAATAGTTGTTGACAAAGTTTGAAGGAGGCATAAAAAGGAAAGGTAAGATGTTGACTATTTGTCTTATTAAATATTTTCCAGTATGGATAGTGTGCTCATATTTTGAGTTAAATTCTCACTTTATCATTTACCAGTCATAGGACTTTAGATAAGTTACTTATTCTTTCTGCCTTAGTTTCTGTGCCTGTAAAATGGAGTAATAATCATACTAGTATCATAAATTTGTTGCAAATATTAAATGAGTTAATGAACATGTAAGTTTTATTAACTGTGCATAGAAAGAACTTAAAATATTAGCTAGTATCATATATATGTGTATATGAGCATGAAGAGGCATTTTTACTATTAAAATATATTGACTGTGGAAAATTCTGAATAGCACTAAAATACTTAAAATGTGATTATCAAAATCACATTTTTAGGCCCTCCCTGGTGGCGCAGCGGGTTAAAGCACAGCACTGAGAATCTGAAGCCACTTCCGCATGAGTTCGATTCCCGCCTGCCCCGGAGGAGACCACATGGCGAGCCAGACCTCTCCTGACCCGCCCGCTGCTCCCCTCAGCAGTGTACTTCGTCAATCTGCCTGTTCTGCTCCCCACTCTGTCTCTGGTGAAGCCTCTCACCGTCCCTGAGCCTCTGGCCTGTACCCCAGTTCTGTATGAATAAATAAATAAATCTTTAAAAAAAAAAAATCACATTTTTAAATAGTTTATTTTTACATCATTTTGTGCATTCTTCCACAAAATCACATTTTTTTTACAAGCCCTATAGCTAAACAACTTTCTTAAAGTTGGAGTTTAAATCTCTTGTCTTCTCATCTTTCTTAAGTTGAAAACAGGGATGAATATATATATCTTCTATTGTAACTACGGAGATTGTGTGGGGTAGTATTTGGGAAGTAAGTAAAACATGCTTCCCAAATGTTAATTATTATTTAAGTCATCATCCATATCATCAATATCACTATTGTCTATGGAATATAAGGAGATTTAGGGGAAAAAATAGGATTAAGTTCATAAAAAATATAAGAAGGGAGGAAAAAGTTAGGTTTAATTTGCCATAATCTCAATGATTCATAGGCTGTTGTCTATATAAAGTAGGTGCAGTTGGTACAGACTAGAAAGATGTGCCTGGAAAAAACTCCAGAAAACAATATGTGCCCATGTGGTGAGTCAGTTTGAACCCATAGACAGAAGCATGTAACTCAACTTGTAAAATCAAATTTACAAGGTCCCATAATCTTTATGTGCCATGTAGATGTACAAAGAACAATTTCCAGGTGGTAAGAGTAGTTAAAATTAGTATGTATAACAAAATAAGGTTGTAGAGTTTCCTTTTTAAGAGTTTTAAAGTTGATTATCAAAATGATACTGTTGAACTATATTATATCTCTTACCCTTGGAAAAGTGTTGGACAACTTGTAGGACCTTCCCATTTATGTGAATGGCAGTGAAAGAACACGATTCGTGAGCTAAATGCCAATTCAATCAGTTATACTATAAAGTCAAGTGATTTTTTATTGGCATTTCACATGATCACCTGAATCTACATTTATTATTTCATTTCAATACAATAATTATTGAGTGCACATTATTCCAGGCAGTAGACTAGTTAACATATTACTAGTGTTAATAAGGAGTATCATGCAATTGATTCCAGCACTATATGAGTTACAGTGAGTTGCCAGGTTTGTAGTTCTTTTGTAGACTAAAGTCAGAAAACCCAACTCAAACCACCTAAAATAAAAATTTATTGGCCAAGATAGCAGAACAGCTGTTGAACCTTGAAGAATTACAGGGAACCATTTTTTAAATTTTAATTTAGTTTTCTTTGGGCTGGTTTCACTTCTAGACAACTCCCCCATCCCCTTCATGGGATGCATCCTTTTACATACAACAGAAAAGAAGTCAGAGATTAAGGATGTAATATTAGTGACCCTGATTAGGTTGGTATGGATCATATGTCCATTTCTGAACTAATCATAGAGGCAGGACGTCATTGCCTGAAGGGGAGGATTTAATGTTAGCCTACTGACAATGGCAACACTCCGATACCCAGGTACACACATTCTTGACAATGTATGCAAGAAATTAACTTTGAGCATGTTCTGGAAATGCACAAAATGTTCAATTTTATTATTTAAAAAGATTAACAAAGTTTATAACCTAGAGAGGGGTAAAGGAAGATGTACAGATGAAACATGAGAACTCTGCTTTTGGCGAGAGGTCAGAATAGAGTTCATTTCACACTGTGGAAATCAGGAAAATTGCCTAGAAAAGAGTGGTCTTTGAAATGGATTTCAATGAAGGGTAGGATCTACTTACTTGCCCTAAAACAATCTCATAATATTCTAAAAATATAGTTTTTCCTTACTTTGGAGATGACCTTTTAATATTAAATATAGTCTTACTCTAAAAAAACCTACTGTCTGGAAATGTAAACTTCCTTGGTGGTAGTTATTGGCAGAAAGAATAAGAAACAGTTAACAGTGGTTATTGCCTTAAACTCAAGGCCTAGCACCTAACTGATACGCAAAAAATCTTGGTTGAATAGATGACAGTGTGTCTAAATGAACAAAAACTATGACAACATGTGAATGGGTAAAAGATGAGATTCCTGTGATCATATCATGTCAATTTAAAAGACATCACTAAACCTTGTCTGTGACAAGTTGTTTCTCTACAGGTTCAAATGGAGCCACCTTGTTCCCTCAGGTAGCCCTGTGAGGCTCATCAGTAGCCTCATTTACACAGCTCGTATTGTATGTAATGAAAATCAACCTGGCATCTACCACACCTTCAGTCTTTCAGCATAAAACAAAGTGCAGCTTCCCCCACAGAGCATCCTGATTAAACAAATTAACTATGGTCTGCCTGCAAATATACACACTAGAGTGCAGGAAATGAACAGATACAATGGCCAAGTCTGTATTTAATTTTAATTAAATTTCATTCTGTAGCTCAATTAATCCACATCTCCAAATGTCAGCAGGACTTAGGCAAATGGAATGACATCTGCTGCACCACACAGGACTATAAAACCTTCACTGCATGGTGGGTCTCTGGAAGCACACCAGGAAAAATGAAATATCTTTATTAAGTGTGGAGTAATGTATAGAAGTCTAACTCGGAGTCTAATGAAAGAACATAAAATAGGAAAGAAAATTAGACTAAGAATGTGAGTGCTTATGGGTATGGCAAATATTACTCAATATCCTGTCTTGTGTTATTTATTGTCTCAAAGTTACATTGGCTTTATAGCTGTTTTCTTTAATATTTACCTAGTGAACTTCCCGATTGCCCCAGTTGGTTTTCTTTCTTTTTTTCTAATTAATGCAGACTTCTTTCCAGAGAAAAGGGATTGGTGGAATAGAGGTGATCTTTCTATATAGAATATGGAAAAGACCACATTGGCTATGCAAGACAGGAAGCCAGAGGTGTAGCAGAAAGAACATGGCATGTCACTTATAGTATCACATTAGGGAGATTAAAAAAAAAAAAACCAGTTATTATTAATTAGTGAGACTGTTCTCAGTTTGACAATGACTGGTCTTGGGAAATGTTTGTGTAGTGTCTTTAGAAAATGTCAATGTGATCACTATTGTGAGATAAGAAATAGATGAAACTTATTAAAATAAATTTGTTTAGCATTATGTTCCAGATACCATGCTAGATCTGATAAACAGTAATGATAAGACAGGTTTCCTTCTCTGAAGAAGAAGAGAGAAACAAGTAAAGAATAATCACAGTAACATGCAATGCATTTTTATCAAAGAAAAATGCCCAAATCATTAGGAACGCTTGAAATAATGCTGACATTCTGGGAGTGGGTGCTTATTTCCTTGAAATGGTCCTGTAGGATGATTGGATTCTAAATAAATAGCAGGATGGATTGGGAGGACAGGAAACACAGAGGAAAGAAAAACTGGAGAAAGTAGCTTGCTTTCTAGCTGGGCAAAGAGTTCAAAGTCTATAGGGAAGGTAAATTAGAAGATCAAGTGAGAAAGGTATCCAGGATCATAATGGCTAATACTGCAAGCACAGTGAAGAACTCAGGTTTTGATCCATAGGCAAAGGAGAATTTCTCAGGGCTATGGCAAGGGAACCCATGACCACCTGGTCTCTGCAAGTGCCCTGTGGAACGTGGAGTGGAGAGTGAAAGGTGGTAAAATATGCTACTTCGGTATAATGATTATTTTGAGCTAAAAACATTTGAAAAACAGCAGGTGCAAGACAGCCACTCTGACCCCTTTTTCTTCCTGAAAGCAGGGCATAAAGAAACATTATTATTACCAAGATAAGAACTTGAGGCCTAGAGGATTCTGTACAAACAGGTTCTGATAAAATAACGGTTATCTTCCTTTAGTTTCCTCCATATATTTTAGTTACTTTTACTAACTTTAGTTACAATTGCGTCTTTTTGTTCCATTGAGTACACCTAAGTACTTCTCAAGTTGTTCAAAACCCAAGTGGGTCCCAATATCAGGGAAGTATTTTTGGGAGGGGCCAATCAAACCCAAGAGGAGCCTTGTAGAGGATCAGCCAGCTGCACTATCTACATAAAGCACTCAGTGTGGAAGACAAAACCCCCTGGAAACATCAGGAAAGGAGGCAAACGCTGGGATAAGACACTAAACACCGAACACAAGTAGCAGTTTCTCCTCACTGAAGAAAGAAAATGACAATGAAAGCAAGGCTTTCTTCACCTCTGTGATGCCAGGGTTGAAACAGAGAAACTGCCTGCTGACACTGAAATTCAGAATATCACAAATGTTGACTTATTAGGTCAAAATACTATTATGATAGTTTTACTAAACAAGGACCATATAGGCTGTAAAACATTTTTATAGGCTGGTTTAAGATCTCTAGTTTATTTTAAATTTGTCGTAATAATATTTTGTTGACCTTTTTAAAAAAGATGAATTTTTTTTTAAAGAATGAGACTTTTTTTTTTAAAAAAGACTTATTTATTATTTATGCATACAGAACTGGGGTACAGGCCAGAGGTGCAGGGGCAGTGAGAGGCTTCACCAGAGACAGAGCGGGAGCAGAAAAGGGCCGACTGACAAAGTACACACTGAGGGGAACAG
>NW_004567108.1:23848285-23946850 GCF_000260355.1 Condylura cristata | reverse complement strand
TTTATTTATGCATACAGAACTGGGGTACAGGCCAGAGGTGCAGGGGCAGTGAGAGGCTTCACCAGAGACAGAGCGGGGACTAGAACAGGCAGCTCGACAAAGTACACACTGAGGGGAGCAGCCAGCAGATCAGGAGAGGTCTCCTGCAACATGTGGATTACCTCTGGGTCCAGGGATCGAACTCATGCTGAAGTGGATAAAGTGTAATGCGGTGTCCTAACCCACTGCACCACCAGGGAGGCTCAAACATCTTATCTTTAATAACCATTTCACCCACAAAAATTCTCAAGTCACTTACATAGAAGTTACTCACTGGAACAATACAAAAACATACAGAAGTAGAAATAGAAAAAGAAGGATTTCACTTTAAGAGATTAGAGATGGCTAGAATGCACGGTGTAGCATTCTCAAAGAAAACATTTCAACCTTGGGCCCTCTCTGGTAGGTGCAGTGTGTTAAAGCACAGCACTATGAAGCTCTCCAAAGCTACTACAGCATGAGCTTGATCTCCAGCCAGGGAGCTGACCCACAAGGCACAGCAGACCTCTCTTGACCCTCCCGCTGCTCCCCTCAGCAGTGTACTTCATCAGTCGGCCTGTTCTGCCTCCCACTCCATCTCTGGTGAATCTTCTCACCCCCTGCACCTCTGGCCTGTACCCCAGTTTTATATGAATAGATTAATAAATCTTAAAAAACATTTCAACATTAAAGGGTGAGGAGTCTTATATAAACTAATAATCTAAAATGTTTACCTTTGGGGGGTTATACTTTATATTTTTCTCAGATTTCCTGTTAATTTCTCATAAATGTTTCTATTTTGCTCTATTTTTAAAATGTGCCTACCTAAAATTTAACCCTTTTAACTTTATGTTTTATTACTTAAATAGTAAAATGTTTTAGAAAAGACCAAATCGTCTAACAAAGCTGAGGGTTGACAGAACTGGAGAACTAGTCCTTATTCTATCATTTATTAACAATTCATAGATATAAAAGTTAGTAATTTTGATTCTAGCAGTTTCCTCATGAAAAATTTTCTAGTTCTCCTATGCTACAATGTCAGATTTTAAAATCAGCATATGAAGATGTGGCAATGAAATTGTATCTAATAAAAATGTACAGGAAGTAACAGCTTTAAACTATCTCATGATCCTATCTAGTGAGACATTGAATTGACATGTAGTTCCTAGCATATTAATGAATTTGAAACAAGAATCAATAATGTACCACTAATTTAATCAGGGTTAAGGTTGGTTCTGCTCCTGCCAGAAAGCCAATGCAACAGAATGTTTTAACAGTCCAAATATGTAAAAGTGAAGAATTAAAGTGTAAAAAAAATAACTTTAACTGAGTTAACATGCTTAATTGCCTCTCAGTCTTAATGTATAATGGGAATAAGGACTTTAAAGGATTTCTGGTTGTAACATTTCAGGTTTCAATGAGTTACAAGTATTCTACATATAAAATTTGGTATGAAAAACTGGAATTTAAAACAATAGTCTATACTACTAAATGTTCACTACATTTTTCAAGGAGCTGGAATAGATACAATCTAACTATGAAGTTGTGTGATTCTATCGAGGATTTTTTAAAAAGGTGATTGGCATTAACTTAGTTGGTTGAGTTTTTCTTGAAATGAGGGGCCCTAAGTCTAGGGCATTGTCAATATTTCTTACAGTATAATGGGGTAAGTTCCCTTTGGGAAGGATGGAGCTGGGCTGTTGTAGAAAAGACTGGAAAAAAGATTGAGAAAAACAGCAGAATAAGTGGAGAGAGATGGAGGAGGTGGGCTGGAGAAGGCACAACGGGCAGAAAGACTTGTGAAGAAGCCATGCTTGCTTTTTGACATTGGACTTGTACAAGGGGCTTGAGGGCATGGGACACTTGAAGCAGAAGTGGATGAGGGACTTATTGGGAGGCTGATGATGTCAGCATTCTCTTAATTTTGATTTTGCTCTTTTACTTCCAGATTTGCAAGGGTCCCTCTGCCCAGGGTTCTCACCAGGAAATACCTGAGACTTGTGCCAAAATTTTGGATCCCAGCTGCTCTGCTTTGAGTCAACCCTGTTTGGCATGCTTTATTTGGACACTATATTCTTTCTCTTTTCTCCACACTACACTAATTGTTTTAAATTTATTTTCTATTGAAGTTTTATGCACTAGAGTACGTTTGTCTTTATGTAGCAGATAAGCAGGCTTGGGGGGTCCTGAAATACCTTTCTTCTGCCGTGTAACAAAAGCACTGAAGAACAGGAGTAGGTAACATATTTATGATGGTCTGTCATTGGTAGAAATAGTTTTCCATGATCACCACTTCTTCAGTCAGTCTTTTGATAATAAATGAAGCTAAAATATACCTCTTAAGCTGCTGAAAGTCAAATGACAAATCCATTTGTTCTGAAATTATCTACAAATTTCTTCAATTTTCTATTTTTTCCCCCAGATTTTGGGGCCTCTGATTAGGAAGTCACTACATAAACTACAAATTTTCCTTTCTCTTATCCTTAGTTTTCTCTAGGATAGAAACCAGTCCTATAACACGACCTAGTTGTCTCAATAACACGCCTTCATTTTTATCAAAATACAGTATACAATTCTGTCTGGTCAGAATTTTACACGAATATAAGACACTTAAAAGGCCTTTTTAGAAGGAAGGAAAACCCAACCAGAACCCTGCATGTTATCTTCATTATTATTAGCAACTTGGAATCCATGTTAATAGGATTCTTGTTTCCACAGTAAAGGGTATGGGGCTTTGGCTATAATCTCTTCACATGTAACAACACAGAGTTACTACTTCTGATGCCCAACGAGCTGCTCCACTAACACCCCCTCTGCTGGTGCCACTGTACCATTTCAGGTAATGAGGTAAGGGGCACACTTGAGGCCTTTATGTGCCAAGATGAGAAAAATTAATTTTCAAAGCTAAAAAGATGAGACTGCTGGTGCAGACGGTCACTAACCACCACCAGCTGCTCCATAGATTTGGAGTTTGGAAAAGGAAGTCAATTTCAAAATCAATAACATAACTGTAGGACATGAGAAACCAAACTGCATCAGTGTTTTGAGCAAGAAATTATTGTCCAAATCATACTGAATAGTTGGCTAATTTAACAAAAGTATTGACAACCCAGTCTGTGCTCACACAATACTTCTAAATATCTAAACATAGAGAGAAAATAATAAATGACAAAAAATACTGTATTTGCTTTAGTTATTTGTAAATAGAGTAAAAAATATGCATCTATGGGATTTATTTGCAAGATGGAAGTTTTAGCACAACATGGGGTCTTTTCTAGGAAGGCAGAGAATTTGGTATCTCAAATACATAAAATTTTCCTAAATTCTGAATATTAAACACATACAGACACACACATCCTGTATAAAAATATTTTCTTTCACTTTTGCTATATGAATGAAAACAAATTCCTTAAATCCGCTTGCCTCTTCCCTCAGAAACATGGCCCCAGAGCAGTGGTCCACAACTTTGGCTGCACATTAGAATGCTGAGGAAGCTTTTACAACTGAAGACCAAGGTCTTAATCTGGATCCATGTCACCAGATTCTACAGTGGGGAGGCCTAGGCATTGGTAGTTTTCAAGTTTTCTAGGTGATTCTAATGTGCCATCAAGTTTGAAAGTGACTTCTCCTGAAGGATTATTCAGCCTTGACACCGTTGATATTTTGGGTTGGATAATTTTCTGTTGTTGGGCTGTCCTATGCACTATAGGATGTTAGCAGTATTTCTGCTCTTTGTGCACAGCATGACAATAGTAACTCCTCCTCTTCGAGTTGTGACAAACAAAAATGTTTCCAAACATTGCCAAAAGTCCCTAAGATGATATAGGAGAAGTAAAATGATGACTTATTGATAACCACTGTCTTAAAGACACAAAATTCCTCTTTCCAAACTGAGTGTCAATAGATGATGTATAATGCCTACTGATGGTCTTCACAGTTTTCTTCAGAACTATAGATTTCTTACGTTTTGTTTCATGGTCTCTCTACTTGCCAAATCTGGTATAACCAAGTGTTTAGCCAGAAAGCCTTCTCCAGCAGTGTCAACTTTCCTGGCTTCCTCTTCTGTCTGTCATCTCAGCATGCATGCTACCAGAATGTTAAGTTTCTTCACAAGGAAATAGTCTTATTTCTTCTGGTGCAAGATGTTCTCAAACTAAACCCACTGAAGGAACGAAGGAACCGTTTTTGGTTTACTTTAGAATCTAATTTTTTTTAAGATTTATTTTTTTTATTTATGCATATAGAACTGGGGTACAGGCCAGAGATGCAGGGATGGTGAGAGGATTCACCAGAGACAGAATGGAGAGCAGAACAGACCGACTGATGAAGTACACTGCTGAGGGGAGCAGAAGGTGGGTCAGGAGAGGTCTGCCACGCCATATGGGTCACCTCCAGGGCAGGGATAGAACTCATGCTGAAATGGCTTTGGCTTCCTAGTGCTGTGCTTTAACCCACTGCGCCATGAGGGAGGGCCCAGAAACTGATTTTTTTTATTTTTATTTTATTTGATTAAAAAAATATATTTATTTATTCATATAGATCTGGGGTACAGGCCAGAGATGCGGAGGGTGAGAGGATTCACCAGAGACAGAGCGAGGAGCAGAACAGGCAGATCAGCGGAGTACACTGCTAATGGGAGCAGTGGGCGGGCGGGTCAGGAGAGGTCTGCCTCGCCATGTGGCCTCCTCCGGGGGTAGGCGGGAATCAAACTCATGCGGAAGTGGCTTAAGCTTCTTAGTGCAGTGCTTTAACCTGCTGCGCCACCAGGGAGGGCCCGATTTTTTTTTTTTTAATGAAAGGATTTTAAATATCATCTTGTTGAACATCTTTACTACATCACACAGTACTAAGATAGTTTGTGATACAACTTAATGTAATTTTTGTTCTCCCAATTAAATTTCCAGTAGATATTTTAGGGACTCAAACTACTTTAACTTTATATGGAGAAACCTAGCCACAAATAGCAAGGTACACCTTCAAAAAGAAGGACTTGACCTGCCAGATATTAAGACATGCAATATAGCCATAACAGTAAAAGTTACATTGAATTGGCACACACACACAAAAATAAATATATTGATAAATGGAACAGAATAAAAGGACTCAGTGACAGAGCCATGAGTATATGTGAATTTAATAAATGATGTTTCAACATAAGTCAATTTTAGCAGAACAAAGGAAGTCTTGTATAGCTTATCTTCTTTAAATGAAATACTGATATTCAGTTAATTGTATGACTTGCTCAAATAACTTCAACCCTAAGTTTTTATTTTGTCAGTTTCATACTAGAAACCAAGTTGCTTTTTAGCTGGTGCTTAACATAATGTAACCTGCCTTTTTATTGAAGAAATGTTTGTAACAATGACCATGGGTAGACAAATAACTTCAGCTTTAATTTTCAAAAGTGATGAAAGTTAACTTTAAGACATTCAATTATCTATGTAAAGGAAAAGAAAAACATAGAGATTGTTTCAAATGAAAATATAAAATGTACAAAGTAAAAAAGAAACACAAGGTGTAAAAATTCTGGAGGTGGAGAGGCGTGTACAATTAAGAAGAAATCACCTAAAATAGAAGCTAAGGGAAGCCATAAAGTGAAATGATTCTCAACAAAGCAGAAGAATGTAATAATTACCTTCAAAGGATTGAAGTTTGAAGGAAATAATGCAAACACTCAAGACTAAAAGGCAGGAGTAGGAAGAAATTCTAAAATCAGAGACTATGTTAAAATCTGAACTGAATGGTTACTATATTAAAAAAGTCTTTTATTACATCTGAAATGAGTAATAATAATACTACTCTTGATTTATTGAACATCTTTATGCCAGTGATTCCAAAGTGCTCTGAAAATATCTTATGACAGATATTATTTCCTTTTAACAGATGGAGAAATTGAGGTTATGTAGAGCTTAAGTGACTTATTTATCGTCACAATTAATCAATGGTAATGCTTAAAATGGAATTTAAAGTTCTCTGCTATCCAATGTAGGGACTGTTTTCTGTCTTATGTTAAATGATCCATAATTAACTTACTACAGGAATAAAATAGCTTCTTAAAGAATAATTATGAAAGGCATGCCTTGGTTAAGATTCATGTTCATGTTAGATCACTAATAAAAGCATAAAAAGAACCCAAATACTTCAATATTTTTTTTTAGCAAAACCTAACTTATTTAAATAAGATTAATAGCAAAGTATCCATAACAATCAATTAGGGTCTAAGTGATAACAAATTTTTAAAATCTGTTTGCTATTCTGTAATAATTTATGTAGCTGTCTTTTCCATAAGTTCTTATGAAGTCCAATTAGTATTTCTTAAACAATTACTTCTAACTAAAAAATAACCTTATGTGTAACTTAGGACTTCAAGCCCAACACATCTTTTTGATATATTAAGCATTCATAAGAAGAGAGTGGTACCAATTAAACACAAGCATGATTACTGAATGCCTAAATTGGAACCACAGGAATAATCTACTGATTTTCTAAGTGTTTATTGATGAAATCTAGTGTTGATATATTTTTAAGTGAGGGATCCAACCAGTTATTCAATTACATGCTGACTATAAATAAGTGATCGCTTATTGATTGCAGTCTACTGATGTGTAGTTATTCATGTGGACCTGACATCAACAGAAAACAGTGACATTTAAAACTACTCTCCCAGATAAACATATATCATAAAATTTATATAAAAATTATATATTGGGGCTGAATTCCTACCTGTGATAAATGAATGAGAAATGAGTCTTTGGATGACTCTTTTCTATTTGATATTTTTCTCCACTCTGAGCTTTCATGCTCTCAAACTTTCTAGTTTTCAAATATCTAATTATATCAGCATTTTCTTTAATGAAGGTATCACCTTGACAGAATAATGTTATGAAAGTATAAGAAGAGGCTGGTATTCTAAAGGCAGTCCACAGACATTTTTGCCTATGTCATCCCACTGTGAATTGGTCTAAATAATACTTAATTATACCTTAAGAAACTGCGAGAAAACTGGCTCCCAACAGTCCTTTCCTTTTTCCCTGTCACAGCACGCTGTCTTAGCCCAGACCAATCAACCTGCTGACAACTTATTGGTTTAACTCTTCAGATACAACATACTTAATGCCATTTCTACAGCAAAAGGTTCATCAGTGCCCTCAATCCCGTCCAACCCACTTCTACTGAAGAAGTACAAGCTTGCATCTCATCATTCAATTGGTTTCACAATCTGGATTTAGCACAATTTTCTCATATTATATCAGTCAAGTTGTGCAGTTTTGCTCTTTTTAGACTACATCTTTTCCTTTTCTTCACCTTTTGCTGTCTGCCAAAAATGGCGGCAAACCTGAAATAATCCACCATATTACCTTCTCTCATCAACATCCTTAGCTCAACTCAATTTCTCCCACTTTCCTTCTCTTTTTATTGTGTTCAAACATTGTATGACTCTTACTAAATGAATCCTGTATTAATTCTAAGTGATCATTTGTACGCAATCTCTGCTTCTATTACTAGACTGTGGGCTTCCTGAAGGCGAGGTCTATCCTTGTCCATGTGTTAGTATTTCATACACATGGGTCTTCAACACATATTTGTTAAATGAATGAATGCAAGCAAAGAAAAAAATAAGGAACCATACAGGATTGTCATATTGGTGACAGAAATAAAACCAAAGGCTGCACATTAACTTATAGGTCAGTCTAAGTGTTGAAATAGTTAGACATTTCTAAAGAGAAGATAATTCTAAAATATGAATGTATGTTAGGCAGAAATTATTGTTTTGTTTGGTGAAGTATTACTCCAAACATTAAAAACAATGTCAGGCATACAGTAGGTATTTAATAAATTTCCCTGAATAATCAAATACTAAGAAAGTTATTTTTAAAATGTGGCTTGACTCTTTATATTTATATAATTACTGACCCTGGATTTCCTAAGATTCTAGCTAAAGAAATTTAGTACAACCTCCTTTTCTTAAATATATCTGATATCTCTAAACAGTTAGAGGAAAATAACAAAACCACCCATAATGAACATGAGTTATGCAAACTGAAGTCAGCAGGTTCAAACTTCTCTAACTATGGCCCAAGTTTCACTAAGGTGAGAGAGCTGTAGAGACTGAAAGAGTCCATTAGGTGATGACTAGTCAGGCCAGAGCTGATAGAATCACTTCTGATACACTCTTCTCAGATAAGGCAGCCCTATAATCATGGGCTTGGCTTTCTAAACACACAGCATATAGAGCCATGACCAGAAATAGTAAAGAAAACCAGAAACAGGGGCTGAGGTGAGGGTTAGTCAATATTGCTAACTCTCAAACTTTTCCAGATCAAAAACTGCAAAGGTCACATATCAGCCAACATTATAGAAAACCCACAGCAATTCAGAAGCAAAGATGAAAACTATAATCAATTTCTGCTACCTGAGTAGCATATTGCCTAATGCACTGATAACAAAACAGAAACCCTTAATCAAGAAGTCAGCATGCTGTTTAGGACAAGGGTAGATCAAATGTAGTGTCAACATGGCACAAAGACAAGCCAAGCAAAATATTGAATGCTGACAACATTCATCTATTTCTCAGCCTTCTTTCCAATTAGTCTTCAACAAGGTAGCATATCAGATCTTATGAAGAGTCTATTCCCTGCCTGTGTGTGTGCATAGGTATGAGTACATGCATGTGTTTGTGTGTGTATTTATCTATACGTTCATTGAAACTAGGTTCAGATAAAGATGCCAATAAGCCTTGACAGATTGCCACTCCCGCCTCCTACAGAGTCTTGCTCGTTGACAATCCATATACAACTACAGTGAGCTAATACCTTGAGTGATTAGGATTTATGTGTTCATCTTCCCTTTTGAAGTATGGATGCTCCTAGGACAGGGATACTTGTTATTCTTCTCCATAGTATAGGCCCCTAGTGGATGGGTCACAAATCAACAAAAGGAATATCAGAACACAACATTTGACTCAGACAATGATTGGCTAAACTCCTAGTTCCATCTCTGGAGGCCTGTGACCTGGTATTGGGGCCACTATTGAGGGAAATCTTCCTTAATCCTCTTTTCCACTCTTCCTCTGAGGTTATCTTCACCATTCCACAGCCAGTAGTCAATCCTCTGTTTCTGTGCTCACCTCATATTCAGAGGTCCATGCTTTCTTTGCACAAAATAGGATTTGGTACAGCCCTCAGTTTTACTAGCCTTATATGCTCTAGAAATTCATTTTTTCTGAGCTCAGTTTCTTCATTGGTTAGTGGGATAATAATACATATACTTGAATGGATGTCATGAAGTGGAAGTGAGATCCACGTAATGTATATAAAGACTCTGCCCCAAGCCAGGCACAGAGCAGGCATTAATGAATGACCAGTAACTGACTACTATTAAGCCACTTCTGTCATTACCTACAGCTACAGATATTATATGGATCAGTCTCCAGATGGTTCTTAGCTAGAATCATAATATACACCAGTCTTTGCAGAACATCCAAACAAAGGTCTGTGATGTTATCTTGAAATATAAAAGATAATTAGCACTTTACTAGATGCTTAAAATTCTTTCCTGAATCCTGACAGGCCAAATTTTATACCTTCACTCATTAACATTTTATGAATAAAAATGGGCAACTAATTCAGTTGCTATAACTTCCTTCTGTTTGAAAAACAGTATAATTATTCTAAGGAACTGAGATATATGTTCAACTGCTATTTGCAAAGTCAGGACTTTAAAACAACTATTATAAGGTTCATATACAAGACCTTTACATCACTCATATTAAAATTTCAGTTGCCTGATATCCAAAAAAAAAAAAAAAGTCATTTGCCACTTAAGAATATATTTTTGAAGCCAAAGAAAATTATATTAGGACAACTTCACAATGAACATTTTAAAGAATTTGTGAAGTACTAGTGTATCATTCACCAAACTCCTAGAAATATGTGCTAAATTTAAACATTTTGCCATTATCACTAAATTATGAATGTCTGCAATTTCCTATTTCTGATTCCAGGTTTTATCATGAGCACAAATTGTAATGCAACCTGTCTTCATGCTACCGGAGTAACAACTCCAGGGATCTGTCAGACATCATTAAACTGTTCCTGTTCCTTGGGGCATTTGGCCAACATGGAACCTTCTGAGAAGCTTCTAGTGACTCACAACTTCACAATTTCATCACCTTTAAACAAGATCACAAAAAGGAAAGTATGGAGGACACAGCCTCTCTTTCCTTCTGCTCCCTTGTAAAAGTCATCTTTTGGGAAAATGACTAGAGATTGTTGGATTAACTCAATTCTGCTTTTGCTCAAAGGTTCTAGAAAGATCTACTTACAATGATGGAAGTTGAGGAAGCTCTAGGTGCAAGTAGGAAGTAAAGCCATGAGCCCATGAGTGAATGAGTTTATTTTACAGCAGTCTACAGGTATGTGTTATTGAAAGAAAAAGTTATAAAATAAAAATGAACACTCTTGGGCCCTCCCTGGTGGTGCAGCAGGTTAAAGCACAGCACTTAAGAAGCTAAAGCCACTTCAGCATGAGTTCGAGCCCTACCTGGAGGTGATCCAAACAGCGTGGCAGACCTCTCCTGAACTGCTCACTGCTCCCCTTAGCAGTGTACACCGTCAGTCTGCCTGTTCTGCTCCCCACTCTGTCTCTGGTGAATCCTTTTACTGCCTCTACACCTCTGTCCTGGGTGCCAGTTCTGTATGCATCAAATAAATAAATCTTTTTTAAAAAATGAACACCCTTTATGAAGTTTGATTTCAAATAGAGAATTAGAGGGCTACAATAAACAGATCCAGGCTGAAGAATACAAATACTAGAAGAAAATTCTGAGTCAGAGGAATCAGGAATTTATAATAATCTGACTGGAATTCTTTATCTACAGCCCTACTTGTAAGCCTTAATACACACCTATTTACTCAAACCTGGGATGCTTTCCTATTTTTCCTTTGGCTTTATTTGTCCATAAACAAACACACATACGTTTGAAATGTGGAAAAAGCTACGTACTGTAGCAGCTTTTGTAAAAATAATGGAAACTTTTTGTAAAAACAGCTTTAAACACTCTGTTTGCCAAGTCAAACAATGTGCCAATTCTGTGAAAGCTGCTACAGGTTTTGTACTTGTCAAGAGTTGTGGAACCTGGACTGTGTCTGACAGTCACCAGAGATTATTTAAATATAAGAATAATTACCATTCTATCAGCCACTTCTTAAGGTTGTATTAAGGGCTCTGAATTAAAAGGCCTACTCCAAACATAAATGTCATTTGGCAACAAGTCACGTCCAACATGTGATGCTCATTCACTCTTCTTTTTGACCTACTGATACCAGGGTCTGTTGTTGCAGAGGGAATTTAAAGCCTATGTTCTTGACCTTCATTTTTACCTTGGTACTCTCTTAAGTAATTGTGTTTGAAAAAAGATCATCGGTGGAGAACAGGATTACCTAGTGGTTATTTTCTATATCTTTCCTTTTAGTAGTTTGCTAAAAATACTACAGAGTGTTTTCATTAAACTCTAATAACATAAAACATGCATTAGGAAAATGGAAGAATGACTATTGTACTAAAGAAAGGAAATCAACTATCTTGAAATTTGGTGGTGGTCTTAACCTAGATAAATAAATTATAAAACAACAACTGGAGCAATATGAGTATTTGTTGAAAAATATGAAAAAGGACAGTGACTTTGTCCTCATTATTAGCACAAACATCTTGGAAGTCAACACTGTGTTTGACACAAAAGTCACTTACTCTACTATCATTTTATTGATAAAAAAATGAAATAGGGAAGGGGTGGACAAAAATTAGGTATAAGTGTCCATTTCTTTGTTGAAAGATAGAATAAGCCTTTAAGTGGTGAACTTAAGATAATATATGCAGACATTGATTGGATACCTGGAAGTTACAGAATGCTGTAATACTGTGTACTTCAAGAAGAAATTTTTTTTTATCAAAGAAACTATGGCATTTCTATAACAAAACAAACAGAGCCCTTAAATCTATGGCCTGCCAAGGACGGTGAGTGGAACAGGCTGACCTCTTAGGCAGTCACAGAGTATATCATTGGCAAAGAATTTAAAAATACTAGTTATACCCACAAAAAAACTTCCTTTGTCACAATTTACTGGCAAGTCTAAATAATAATCATATAATATTACTTCCTAAAAAAATGATTAATTTTTGGTTTACGTTCTAAACAACTGCTATTGTCATTACGGTTGAAAGTTTATGCTCGAAATATAATAAGTTAAGATTTTATTAATTATCTCCTAATAAAAATTCTATTCTACATGGAAATTAATTCAGAGAACTTAATGTACAATAGAATAGTCATCTCAGACACATGGAAACTCCGTTGCAGGTGGCCACTGAAAGACTAAATTCAAGAATTCAAGAGTAAAATTGTAACTACTCCAAATTCAGTCTGGCTTCAAGTTACAGTGTCTTAAACTCTTGTGCTGTGACTGACTCATACTTTTGAGCACATTAATAAAAAAAAATGATAGCATGGTCAAATAAAGATGAATTGGAATTATTTCAGTCTCTTCTATATGACTACTTGGAGTTTTCATTTGGGTTGAAAATTTTTAATTTAAATACCTCTTTTTCCTTTTTTGAAAAGAATAGCAATGTAATCAAACAGTAATCAATTACATTTTCTTTTTTGGTACTTATTTATTTCATTATTTCTCTTCTTTACTGACATGATTATAAGTTGTTAGTTGAATTAAAGAAAAAAAATTGCCCATATATGTACCCTTCAAATCATAATCATGTCACTGTTATTTGTTTCACTTTATGATTGTTGCTCAAAATAAATTTGCTGTATAGAATAGGAGTGTTAAGAATGATCTGCTCCAGATGTCAAATGTGCTCAGTATGCCACTGACTTAAATAGGAGCTTTATGCAATTTACTGATGTCATTAGCTTTTTCTTTCTTCCATAGTGTAGTTATGATAAAAATGCACATTTGAGGAGACTAGTGGAAACTGCTGATCTCTTCAAGTTACCACCAGCTCAGAAGAAGCTAAGATTAAGAATGCCTAGAATACTGAAGGCAATATTTATTTTTGTCAATTTAAGTACTCTTCATTTTGGAAATGAAAGAAGCTATTTGAACTACCAACAAGGAATATCACCATTTTATTTTGGAGGTTCCAAGTTACTTGTCTGATTTACTTTTACTGCTTTTTTTCTCTTCTCCTATCTCAGTCTCATTCATTAGACTTCTGCCCTTAAGCATTAAAAGGAACTTAGGAGAGCTCTGAATCTACAAAGATCCCCAAATCAGATTGCTTTGAGTATTTTAGCTTTAGAACTGATGATTTGCTCCTTTTCAGAAAGTATCAGCAGTGAGACTCCTTTGAGTATGTTCATCTTGTAATTAAGCAGCTAGAGAATGAGCTGGGAAGATATAAAAATGTTTCATTACAGAAAACTATATAGTATGATCCAAACTGTCTTCTCTCTCTCTTTTAAATCAGCTGTGAGAGTACATAACAGGATAAGTAACTCCAAATCACACTGTGTGGGTGAACAATAACCAGGTAATTCAGTTGAATGAACTCACAACTTTCTCTTTAGTGTACTGCATGTCACCTACAAAGCACAAATCTTTATTTTGGTTTATTTCCATTCAATTATAAGAGACTTCTGTGTTATTATCTCCTTCGTTGATCAATTTCCATACATGCTAAACTATAAATTTCCTAATGATTGTTCACAGACTAGACATTAATTATGAACTTATTCTTACAGTTAATGTGGATACAAGTAAATCCTTCTAGTTTCAGGATTCTATATAGCATTATTCAAATCACATCTATTGAATTGTTAAGGTGAATTCCACTACTTCATAATTTGTAACTTCTGGTGTGAATTATTTTATTTTATTTTTTTAATTATTACAAAAGTTTATTTTTACATCATTTTGCACATTTTTTTTTCTATCTCGATTGTAATCCCCGCTGGTTTCCCATCACCAAATCACCCGTGTGCCACCACCATAGTCCCATGCATTTCCCTCCCTTCCCCCCCCCCCGATCCCTTTCTCCACTCCCCCCCTGCAAAATGTCTCTGGTATATGGTTGTTCATTATTTTTGTTATTTTCTCGCCTGGTCCATTATACTCCTGCTATGAGTGAAACCATCCGGTATTTTTCTTTCTTTTTCTGGCTTATCTCACTAAGCATGATCTTTTCCAGCTCCATCCAAGTTGCTGCAAAAGACATGTGTTTCTCTTTTTTGGTTGCTGAGTAATATTCCATTGTATATATGTACCACATCTTTCTAATCCAGTCATCTACTTTTGGGCATTTGGGCTGCTTCCATGTTTTTCCAATTGTAAATAAAGCAGCAATAAACATGGGGGTATAAGTATCTTTTTCAATCAGTGTTTTTGTGTCTTTTGGGTAGATACCTAGGAGTGGGATTGCTGGGTCGTAGGGAAGCTCCATGTTTAGCAGTTTGAGGAACCTCCAAACAGTTTTCCATAGTGGTTGTACTAATTTGCATTCCCATCTGGTGTGAATTTTTTTTAATAGTTCAAAAGTGAAGGCAGAGATATGGCACTAATAATAGTTACGAAAGTTTAAGTAAATAACTTTTGGGAGTGTAAGTAAAAAAGGAGACAATTTATTTTTGAAATGTGTTAGAACAAGAAACAGGGTATAAGCATTCACAAATTCCTTAACTAGAGCCATTAACTATTTTAGCTTGTCCTGGTAAAAATTACTAAATATTTGCATTTTTTTCTCATCAGGAAAATTAGGGCACATATCTAAAGCAAAATAAAACAAAATCACTAAAAAAAACCACTGTGGGGAAAATTCTTATATATACTGTATAATGTCTCTGCCTAGCCTATAAATATATATATATATAAAACACACACATATATAACATATATATAATTCCCCTGAGATTCCTTATTTTGAAAATGAATAAGCACATTATTAAACATTTAAGTGACAAAATTGTTAGCATTATATAGTAATATATACCAAATGAAATAATCAGCATATTTTAGAAAATCTAGATAATATTTAACATATATACTAAATTTCGAAATAATTTAAGTGCTAAAATGAAAGATAACATATACTTATCGCCAATAACCTGCCTAATTAAAGGGTTAAAATTTTAATTCTTTTGTCACACAGGTGACTTGGTGATGGGAAACCCACGGGGATTACAATTGAGATGGGAAAAAAAAATGTACAAAATGATGTAAAAATAAACTTATAAAAAAATTTAATTCCTTTGTAAAAGCATATATACTTAATCTTGGTTTAAATCATATTGAAATAGCAAAATCTAGTTATTCATTTTTATATTATAAGGCATTTCCTACGAAAATAGCTCCCAAATCATATATATGTAGTTATATTTGATTTCAGTCAAATTAAAATTATTTACATTTAGTCCATTCATTATTTTAAAACAAGAATTTATTTGTATTAAATGTACTGAATATCCAAGTTTTAAGAAAATTAAGTATTTGGCATTCACACAATTGTCAAAGTGAGATAGTAATTGGTGTATTTCTGTTCTATTTTCAATGAATTCAAGCACATACTCTATTATTAGACAAACACTATTCTAAACAGAAAACAGCAGCAATGTATCAATCATTTGAAAGTTTGTGCAAAACCTACTGAAAATTGAAATGAATAGTAGGGTCTACTGGTCTTTGCCATATAAAGGATGAGGCTGAAAGGCCCTGGCTAAACAGTATTCTGACTATTTTCCAGAAGAATTTACAAATTTTGTAAATGTCCTTGCAAGTCTTTTCTGTTAAAGCTTGGTAAGAAAAGCAATTTTTGGGGGGTCACATTTGGACAAGAAAACAGTTCTACGAGGAGGATGAAAGGTCAATAAACTCATGGAGGAATAATGAGAGAGATCAACGTTCCCTACTTTGATGGGCTGAGTCCATGCAAATGAGGTGAAATTTACTTGTCTTCTATGTGAATAGCTTTTACTTTTCATAGATATTTAATAGGCAGATATAGGAAATGCACAGGAAACAGAGCTTGGCTGGATTCAATACTCAACTACAGTTTTTCTTACTTTATCACCACCAGTTTTGCACAGCCTAGTGTACTTCTAAACTACTCCCTTAGGAGTTTGAGATTGAATGAATACTAATTCCTGTTGAACCCCCAGTAAGTATGAAAGAAAATGGTACGGGTATTAGTGGTAGTTATAAATACTGTTTTGTCCCTTGCTTCAGCCACATGCAGCTGAATTTCCATGTGTTTGACCACCTGACTTAACTTCTTCAACTTACCATCCACATAAAGTAAATTGTTCAATGTTCGATATTTATCAGTTTTTGCAAACCAAACAATGCAACATTGACCAATTAGATGATAAAGAGATGAATATGAGATTTGTGAATAATTCCCAATCTAACAGATGGCCTGTATATATCCAACCCAACCCAAATTACTGTCCATCTAACACTGCTGAGTACACATTACCCTGGGGTGCCCTTAGCACGTCAGTGGACACAAGGTGTGCATTTCCTGCACGTGGTTCTCAAGAGCTCTGAGTTTAGTCAAGGAGGTGAGGTTTTACATACATGGTCAAACAGAAAACACACTTTAAAGGGCTAAGAGATCAACATATTCATAAACAGGAGTGACTTCTGGCTGAAGATATCAAACTAAACTGTAAAAAAGAAGGGAGTAAATGAGTGGGTGTTAAAGGGTATGCAAAATGTCAAGGACTTCAGAGTAGTAACCAAATAAAATCAAATATAAAGG
Source organism: Condylura cristata (assembly GCF_000260355.1). Lineage (NCBI taxonomy): Eukaryota > Metazoa > Chordata > Mammalia > Eulipotyphla > Talpidae > Condylura > Condylura cristata. Next base: position 23,930,065 of record NW_004567108.1, on the reverse strand, counting down.
AAACACATTGTGATCAAATGATATTGATGATACCGAGTAAGTTTTCACATGGAAAGCTTTATTTAAAACAAGTTTTGACTCTATCTCCCCTAAAATGAGTTTAGTTAAAAATGAACTGGTATCCTTTCAGATTATTTGAACACTTTCCAAACTTTGTAACATGAATGGCATTTGTAAGCCATAACTCTGAATGCTATTCCACAGAATGCATTTGTAACTGGAGGCATAAAAGGAGGCTGTTCATTTTATCTTATTAGAAGCTTCCCTGGCCTCCACAGCAATGCTCATCTGGCCCCCACTTCACACTCGAGTCATGCAGATTGGAGTTGACTCTCAATTACACCAAGTCTTTCTCCAAAGATGACAGTCCAAATACAGTAGAGATAAAATACATCAAGGTTTAAAATAGGCCCGTTCAGCCCCAGTGCCGCTTCATCATGAAATGATATAATTCACTGATGCCTCTGCCTAGCCTAACATATGTTCTATTCACAGCCCGCGTCACTCTTCATTTGTAATTATTTCCCTTTTTTTTTTTCTTACCCCATCTTGTAATACTTTGCTTGGTTGAAGACAAATACTGAAAGGCAAAGAGTATTATCATATGATGACCTGTTCCAGGGTGTTAAACCCCTGTCAAGGTTTGATTTTAACATGGGGTATTGATGACAGTACATCAATTCAGGCATCATGTCCTGAATTAGACTATATTAATTATCACTTGAGTGCAATATGCATGAAAATGCTGTTTCATTGACTAAAAGGATCTGACTGAATAAAAATCTATTTCTCATCTGGTTGCTTATGGATAAAGACATTTTTTTCTCTTTCCCTTGGATTGTTCTTTATTAAATATGATTTTTATATGATTGTATGAATAAATTGTCTTATCCAACAACAAAATTGGATCGTTTTAAACAAAGGAAATTTAATGGGTTGTCTACTCTTGGCACTTCTCTAACAACATATTTACACTTAATAATTTAGGCAGATTATTTATAACAACACTGCCAAAAAAAGTTCTTATTGTCAGCATTTATGAGAAAGAGATTTTCAAATTGTTGCCTCTTTCATTGAAAGGAAATGAAAGTTGTAAGTTATAATTATTTTCAGATGCTGGAAGAGCCGAAAGCAACCAACTCCATCAGGTAACAACTATATTTAAAAGTAAAACCAACATTATTCTTAACTTCTGAAAAAAAGATGAAGAGTTTCAATGATAGACAAAATTATTCATGTTCAACTAACACACTACTCTCTCCATAGAGACACACACACACACACACACACACATTTTTTTTCCCCTCTAGGGAGACAAATTAATAATAAAGAGAAAGAAAAACAATTGAAGCCTAATTTATACCACACAAAAGTTCTAGGTGCTTCCAGTTTCTATTTAAACAGAATATATCATTTTGAGCTTAAACAGGAACTTTCTAAATCTTCATAAGTTACATTTTAAAGCTTTTCCCAACAGTCTCAAAATGAATCACTAAGCCTAAATTTAAAATACAAAATTAGAATCCTAAACCTAATTTTCTAAGTTCATCTTTTGGAAATTATCTCAGTTACAATGAAAAGTAAACCGTCTATCCCATTAAAAAAACAAAAAGCACACACTGAAATGTACTAGCTTTCATATCAGCATTTGTTCATAATTGTGTCTATTATTTCCCCCAAATTGTCTTTCTCAAAAGGTCAAGTTTAAATTATGAAATGGGAATTATAAATTGGAAACACCTATTTGTTTCACTACAAAGAAGAACTGGGGCCTTGTAAGTAGAATGTTCATATTCAACGTGATGAGTTAAAGGAGTAATCACAACGAAACAATTCATTATTCACTCCTGTTGTTGCTACTAAAACAATTAAGGTCATGGTAGATAGAAGGGGGAAAGCTGTGGGGATTTGTCCCTGGCAAGGTTCCCACATACCCTGCCTAACTTGCCCCTGGTAAATGGGGCAGGAGGTCTCAGGGTGTGCCACACACTGGATTCCCCTTAGAAAGGTGTTTCCTCATATTGTCACACATTTAGAAAAAAATTGGTTGTGCACTACATTATTTCAATGACGATCATTGAATACTGCAATCAAAATTAGATTGTGCCCAGAATCTAGAATCCAAATGATCACAACCATTTGGCCTAGAAGATACTTAATAAACCTCACCTTTGTTTCACATCACAAAATTATGTGGGGAGAGTCCTGAATGTATTTAGGGGGGGGAAATACTTGGTGTAAAGAGTAATGGATGGAAATGATAAAAAGCATGATAAGGGCCCTCCCTGGTGGCTCAGTGGGTTAAAGCACGCACTTAAGAAGCTTAAGCCACTTCCTCGTGAGTTCCATCCCTGCCTGCCCCGGAGGAGATCCACGTGGTGTGGCAGACCTCTCCTGACCTGCCCTCTGTTCCCCTCAGCAGTGTATACTTCGTCTATCTGCCTGTTCTGCTCTCCACTCTGTTCCTGGTGAATCCTCTCACCCTCCGCATCTCTGGCCTGTACCCCAGTTATGTATAAATAAATAAATCTTTAAAAAAAAAGCATGATATACTCTAGGATCTACTCTTTACTAGTTACATGTAACCCTGAAAAGCTACTCTGAAACTAGAAAGAAAAAAAATACCTGCTTTTCTGCAGCTGGGAACATCTTAAGCAAAGGTATCCTGATGATGGCAAGACATTTTTTAAATGAGGATAGTATTGCTCCTACTATTAGCCTGGTAAGAGAAGTAATAATATGAGGAGTGACCTATGTCAACCAGGGAAGAGGTAACTAATACCAGAAAATGCTGACCTGGTTGACAATTGTCAGTAGTAAAAAGCTGAAGACCAGGCTGAATGTCATTTAATAGTGTTATTGTTATTCTTCCATATACCCCAGTTTCAAACTTTACCTTTTTCTCTGTTTTCTGGATGGTCTGAAATTGACAAGTGAGACATACAGTGATTGATTGGCAACAATAAAACCATACACGTGTACCTGGCCTTGAGACAAAACCTCCAATTTCAAAAACACACTCTATTTGAATATCAAGTTAACTAGTTTAAATATAAATATAAGTTTCCGAATTGAAAGTGCCCTACCTACCCTTTACTATCACCTTCTGAGTTCATTCTACAGTTACTCTAAGAAAAACAATAGTCCAAAAAAATGTAATTTTCTTGATTCACAAAATTCAAACCCTTATGTACTGAGAAGTGACAATTTTACATATTAGTACCTCATACGTTGTACGTTTTGAGAACATACTTAAGGTAAACTTAAATGATATGCCCTAATTTTTTAACATGAGTTCCACTTTAATTTTATGAAACCAGAAGATATCACAATTATTGGTAATCTAAGATAAAACATTTGTGTTTAACAATATAAAAGTAAAATTAAACTTTTCATGTTATTTTTTCACTTTGAGTCACCAAAATGTTTTCTCTACTAATTTATATGAACAAAATGATCAGTAATTCCTGATTCATATTTGCAAGCCAAAATACTTACAAGTTAACTTGAAAAACAAATCTCAACCTCTCTTTCTCTCACATATACACCCCATCTTTCTTTAGGGCTGTAATAAAAAAAGCTCATTCCTTGCTAGTGAGAATGGCCTAAGCTATGACTATGATATCATCAGAATGCAGTGTTTCATAGCCACTACAATGTAGGATTGACATATGACATTTATAAAATGTCAGAACCCCTCCCCCAATTTTTATAGCCTATTCCCCAGTTAGGTTTCATGATGTAACTATAGGCAACTGTGTGCTCATTAGCTGTGCCACTTCTGATACATTATTTCAATTGACAATGAACCACTGTGATATCAAAGTGAAGGTGTAAAAAATAATAAGGCAACTGCTAGTGTAACAAAAATCACACTAACTGAGAATGTATAATAAATATGCAAGGAGGCAGTTTTTTATTCATTGAAAATGTGGCATGGCACATCAAACATAAAATCCAAGAAAGGGTTTTGACATGCCAAACTCAATTAAAATTTGTTTTCATGACTATCAACAGAGAGACTCAGTAATGTATAGGTGAGTGTAAAGGAAATTATGAGAGTACCAATAGAAGGGATGCAGAGAGAGTGAGATTCAGAGAGTGTCGGAAGCAGAGCTAATGTCTAACTATGAGATGCTTTTAATAAGTGTAAGGGAACATGTATAATGGCAATTATTTTAGTAACTAAAATAGCTGCTCTAGGGCTCTCCCTGGTGGCGCTGCAGGTTAAAGCACAGCACTAAGAAGCTAAAGCCACCTCAGCGCGAGTTTGATCCCTGCCCTTGAGGTGATACACATGGCGCGGCAGACCTCTCCTGAACTGCCCGCTGCTCCCCTCAGCAGTGTACTTCTCTGTCGGTCTGTTCTGCTCCCCATTCTGTCTCTGGTGAATTCTTTCACCGCCCCAGCAGCTCTGGCCTGTATCCCAGTTCTGAATGCACAAATAAATAAATCTTTAAGAAAAAAATATCTGCTTTATATACCTTCTGCTTGTTGGGAGAATATATGTTATCCTCCTTCCATGAGCCACCTCATTATAACCCTAGGGTTTTAACGTTTAAAAAGTAGGTAAAGGGGAAAACAAATTAATAAACAAAAAAGTGATAGCAATCTGAAATTATTATAATATAAACAAATTGAAATATAGTATATATAGTGTTTATGAGAATATGGCTAGTTTTATTTAGATAAAAAGGAGAAGTGTAAGATCTAATGGAGATTACATTTGTTAGAAGTTAATGGTATCAATAATTCTCCCAATCAAGCACATGTTTATAGTTTATTTCCTTTGTCAGTCATCTAGACCAATACGTTTACCATTATTACTGTGAAATCCTGAACTCAGAAAATGAACAATACATTACAAAAAAAGATGCGTTTAGTTTTGATATTCTTTCATCACTTAAGAGTTGAAAAATGTTTTAGTGTAATGGACTATCTGGGAAATTTCAGAACCACATTGAAAAGATACAATAGTCACAATTTATTCACATAAAGAAATGGACTTTAACTTTGATGAATATGAAATGTATTACTTTCATAGAATTCTAGAAATTCTGACTAAGTATGAAAGTTTACTATTATTGAATCCTAGTAATTGTTCTCAGCAAACTCTCAGTTAAAATTTGTAAGAAAGTTACTAAACTCAGCCACCTCTATGTGTCATTTTCAGAAAATATAAAGATATTTAAGAGAAATGATCAAATGTTATTTATAATACTGACATCAATTTTTAAGTATATGGATGTTGTGGTCATCACTCCTTTCTATACTTTATATTAATTGCCTTAGTAATGATAAGTGAAGGTAAGTTTAAAAAAAATACACACAATAGAAAGAACACACCATGGTGGTGGTTTTCAAATTTTATTATTCATCTAAATAATTTCTAGAGCTGTGTACAAATACAGATACCCAAGCCTTATCCACAGGCATTCTGATTAGATATCTCATGGACAGGGCTTTAGTGTACATTTCTACTGCTAGTGTTATAATAAGGTAAGTGATAAATATCAACACTTGCAGCATATTCCCTTATACTGACAAAACATTTAATATGACATCTTGTTTCTTGCATCTTGGGTAGATTTTTAAAAAACCTCTCGATATTCTATATTTCTCCACTGACCATGGGTAATCTATAAACCAACTCTTCCTTCTTATCATAAAAAGATAAGTATAGACAAATATCAGTTAAGAATATGAAGAAAAGTGAAATACTCCATTTAAAATATATGTTTAGCCATCTCAATTCTGCTGTGTCTAATAATGTATGTGCCTCTTTTGCTCATTGAGCTTTCATACCTGATCACAATCACCCTGCTGACCCCACCCTCTCTGATATATGATGTTCCTTCAAGTGCTATGGCTTTATAATAGAAATTTTTAAAATATTGTTTACCCTGTCACTGTGCCCTGAAATTCAAGGAATCTGAGGAATATTCTTTCCTGTGAAACATAACACCCACTGTGATCTATCTTTCCAGTCTAGTTTCCTTCCACTCCAACCAAATGGTTTGCCAATGTGTCCCCAAATGCAGTAAACTTCACCTTTGTATATGACTTTGTTTTATGCTAATTACCTTCCCTTCCTGTAAATCTTTACCCATCTGAAAACCCATCCTCCAAATTGCAGCTCAGTCTCTACTTCTTTTATTAGGAAAAAACTACTCCAGACCAAAAAAAAGAGACTGCCTTCCTCTGGATCCTCATAGAATCTACTGCTACTTAGTACTTAATCCACATCACATGTTCATTACTTTAAAATTATTTTCTTGGAAGTATTTATTGATTGGTATTATTAAATCTTTTACCTAGTAAGATACCAATAATCAAATTGTTGTTGGTAGAATAAAAGAATTATAGGATCGAAAAGCATGGATCTTTTAAATAATTTGCTAGTAGTGAATGAAAATTTTAAAGGGATTTTCTATATTAAAGCTTTCAGAAATAAGCAACACAGACAAATTTAGTTGTTATTCATGGATAAATAAAATTAAATTCAAGAAGCAATTATCAAATACTTTTACTCAGGGCCAGACAATTTGACCAGTGATCATTCCTTTACATCTATCACACTTGGAATTTCTTTTCTATTCTGAAACAAGTTAAGTTGGTACATAAAAACATGTGTACAACCTTTTCCCTCAAAGACTTTTGACTAATATTGGCTTAAATGATCAAGGAGCCACTCAGTTATTAGGCTCAAGATAAAAGGAGATTATTAAAATTTCAAAAGGAAATGAAATGCATTATGATAATACAGGACCATTATGGTATATGTATTCATGGAGACAATAACAAATTTAAGAATCTCTAGATTTTCTGCATATGACGTACAAAATTCCCTTCTGGATACAAAGGAATGCTTATGTTTTAAGTTGGGAATATTTGTTTTTTAAGTTTGTTCAGCAAGTAAGTATCAGGATGGGTACCAGCATTCATTTATTCATTGAATGAGTAAATGAAAGCTGAATTCATGCAAATTGATTCTTTCCTTTTAGCCTGAGATAGGTTCAGCTGCTGGAGGTTAAGCACTCTTGTAGTCATTCAGATGGAAGGAAATCCTTTCCACTTAGGCTCTTATCCTATCTCCAGAGAAGAGTCTTTGCCAGAGAGCACATCACTGAAATGGGATTTAAAGACAGCATACACTGCATTACCAAATCTCCAGTTGGACATTTGAGACTGGCTACTCCCATGCCCAGCCTCAACTCAGTGCTATTTCCATTCACTCTGCTCTGCTCATGTTCTTGTATTATTCACTTTCACTGTTTTCTCACCCCTCATATTGTAGGCTGCCTCTTGTTAAAACAAACAAAACACAGTGATATTTTATTTGTATCGTCCTCGGCAGTTAGCATCATGCTCTGTACCAAGGTATTCAATGAATGCTAGTTAAGTTGCAGCGAAAGCTAATTGAAAATGCTGCTAAATGTGATTATTGTAGTGATGACAGTAGTGTGGGATATAAGGATACACAAGATATAGAGCTGCTCCCAAGGAATTTACATTTTAGTGGAGGAGATAAAACACATTCTTATATAAGTGTAATACAAAGGAGGAAGTGGCGAGGGTCACAGAGGTGATATAAAGGAGGTGTGATGAGAGTTCAGAGGAGCAGGAGATTACTACCAGCTGTTCCATACACTGTTCTATTTAGGGTAGTTAGGATTATAGGATAAAAGGGATAGTTCTTGCTGCACTTGGGTGTACAAACTCAGTAGTAGAATGAAACAAACACATGGTTTCTTATTAAATAAAAACCTAAATATGCATATGTTAAATCCAAAATGAGTCATACACTCAATGCTGTACTGTTTGTGAAAGAGATCTCTGTATTGCTAGTGTTCAGGAAGGGCTTCCTAGAGAACCTTCAGTGTAGGGCCTTTAGCAGGGACGGTATGACCCTACTGAAAAAAGAGGATAACATTGGCAATGTGTCAGAAAGGAAGTTGAAAAGAAAAAGAAAAAAAAAGGGAGAGACGCTATAGCACTTTTTTTTTTTTTGGAAAAATGAGCCACCTAGAGACTGTCCTATGGCTGATCAGTTCCCTCCACTGACCCCCACATGGGAAGAAAGACAGCAGTGGATAAACCTTGTATGTCATCAGCAGCAGAAAGAGATTGAGTAGCTCTGAGAGATCTTTAGGCTTTGACTAGAGGCCTGGCGATGTAGGGCCTCTGTTCCCTTGATCTTGCTATGTGTCCCATGAATCTATTCAAGCCATCTCCAATTTTTAACCATTTCTAACCTCGTCTTGTGCCGAGGTTAACATAGTATGTTAAACATATATGGTGATAAGTGTTTTTTTTTTTTTTAAATGAAAGATTAAAAAGTGCTATCCAATAATTGAGAGAAAGAAAATTGGCTATCTACACAAAGATGATCAGCATCAGGGAAAAAAATTCGTATTTCTAGTACAGCTTAAGAAAAATAAGTAAACTATATATTTTCTCTGTAAAGTCTTCATACATTGCCTGGTAGAGCTCATAGATGAATAATCTGATATTTCCATAATAATCTCACTGGATTGAAACCAGACACTTCTCCATCTACCTTGGACCCTGTTTTGAATGACTTTCAAGTACAGGCGAAAATGTTTTCCTCAGTTTGATATTTTATCATTGTGATATTTGCAAAAGGCCAGAATTCTTAGAGTTTAATAACTTTGTTTTTATATAATCTTCTTGCATGTAAGTTAAATTTTAAGGCAATACATTTTCATTTATAGTTATGCCACTTTAAATCTTTCATTGAGATAAAAACACAAAAATAACATGGCATAAAAACAGAATATAACCAGGTATGCAGCATATCACAATAAATAATGTGAAAATAAAATTACTACACAAGTAATTGTTACTTATTAATGAGCCTTGTATTAACAAGGGTAAACTTATCCCCAGAAATGATGTGGGGAAGGGGGAATCTGACAAATTATTAAGTAAGAAAGGCATATAAACTTTAAAATTCTCTTTTAATATTTGGAAAGATTTTTCAAAATCCATTACATATCCTATATAATGAAAGCTTCTAGTTTCATTTTGAAAAGCTTCTTGTCATTTGCTTATTTCATCAGAAAAATCAGACAACCATAAGATTTTTATAATGGGTTCCTTAATTGCACTTAATATGCCTAACTATACAAGGAAGACACAAAACACTCATGTATTTATATCAACATACTGTGAAAACTGTGGTGCATATTAAAAGTATGCAGGATCTACTTTTGTTTGGTAAAAGTGAAGAAAATTTGTAAATAGCAAGGGTGACCTCCAGTGTGCAATAGGTTTATGCCATTGCATTTTTTTTCAGTAACTGTGCATTGGTCTATTCCAGATTTCTAAGAATGCTAAAGATAAGGAGAAAGGGAATGCTGGTGTAAAAAGTAGTTTGTAAGTTCAAAGCAGTTGTTTTGTTTTGTTTTATTTGAAGCTCATGTGTTGCCAGGAACCTGAAAACACAAAAAACATTAAACCCTGGAGAAAAAAAATCTGTGACTAATAAAAAGCAGAGAACTATTTTTGTTACATATGATCTGATTAGAACTTTCATAACCATTAAATCTTTCAAGAATAAGCTGAATTAGAACTTTTGAAATGACATCTTTAAATACAATACACTGCCCTACACACAGTGAGCCCCGGACATGATTCCTAGACACTGATACTGACACACCAAACAATAAACTCACACCACCAAAAATTCAACTGAAAAGCTTCTCAGAAAGTCTTCAAGATCAAAAGCTTTTCACTGTACATAAAATTTCTTTCTATGAAAAGCTAATGGCTTGCCACACTGTATAATATAATTTCTATTTGTCTCTAATCTCAGCACAATAAAAACTACTCACATGAAAAGAAAAAGCATGTTGCTTTTTTTCTTATAAGCCAGTCTAACATCACTCACTTCATCTCTTATGTGGTAGAGAAAACCAATCATCAGAACTATTGGGGAGTTTTTCTTTGCAGATTTTTCATTTCTTCCCTTGGTTGGTAAACAACCTAAACTTTGGAGGAATGAGGGCACTTTTTTTTTTTGAAGGATTCTGTTAGTAAAATATCAAGTTCTGCCTTAGCTAACCAGACCACACAAAAGATTTAATTATATGGGTGCCCACCAGAGCCTCTGCCTGTCAGAGCCAGTGTCACTCAGACTCTGTCACTCTTTCCATTAGGCATATCTTCTTTCAAAGGTCTAGACCATGGACGTTAAACATTTGCTCCAGGCTGACTCTTAGCATAAAAGGTATAAGGCTGAGATGCAATTGTTTTTTTGAATATTCATAACAATCAGAAGGGACCTCATAAGTTTCTAGGTAGAGAAAAAGAGTAAATAAATGCATGTGATTTGGTTAGTTTATACAATTTATAATATATTTGCTGTGTGTGAATAAAATGCTTATTTCTAATAGAAGACAATTAATGAACTACTGAGACTTCACATTGTAATCATGGGCTCTAATTTTAATGAACTATGAGAGTCCTCAAGTATGGTAGAATTTAGGAAATGATAATTATTCCTTTAGACTTGTTATGATCTATTATGTCAAGAGTCTGTATGCTACCTACTAAGAAATGCCAGAGTAGGCCCTGACATGACGGACCCTAATGGCTCCAAAGGAGCCATTATCGTCTATTGTGTCAATATTTTGTGTGATAAAGAGGATCCACAGAAGAGTTTTAAACCAGGCTTTTGCATATCAGACACTAATGATGACTCAATCTATTATGCCAATAATATGGCAGAAAAAAGTCATTCTCTTGAATGTACACAAATACAGGCATAGGTATGTTTTGTCAATGATCTGCTTAGAATACTTTTTGAGTACTTTCAGAAGAGAACATCTTTCAAACCTCACTAGAATAAGTATTTTTTCATCTTAAACATTTGTTTTTGAATGTCATTTTAAATGTGGCAAATACAGCCCATAAAAAGATTTGGATGAAAAATCAAATCTACCTGAACAAATTATTTTCACAGATTCCCAAGTCCAATTAGATTTTCCAGGGTCCCCCAAAATCTTTTAGACAACTTTGTAATAAAGAAGGTAACTTTTACTTCTGTCAATGCAATATCCTCACTCTCAATACAAATGACTTTAATTCACACCAATACATGTAGGTACCATCAAGGGCTCAGAGCTGAAAATATGTCGGTTATTTATTACATTCTATATTTCTTAGGGAAAACATGAGAAAATAAGGTCACATATCAGAGCCTATGTTTATTCTTGAAAACATTATAATAAGTGATCATTTTACATTTGAAATAAATAATTGTTAAAACCTATTAGGAGATTCTATCTCTAAATACCAAGAACTAATTAAATGATGCTTAAAAAAGTGAAGTATATCTGTAAAATCATATACAAGCAAGAAAAATCATGATGATGTTTTAAATAATAGCACAAGCTAACTTCTTTTAGAGCTCGATATTAAGGCTGTGGAGAAGAGCATAACTTTCATAACTCAGTATTAGTAAATTGACTTCTCATCTTAGTATTTGTTAAAAACCCAGCACTGGCAAAATGCCAGCTACATTCATGCATCAAGATCAAGAATTTTAAAAAATAGTATCAAATACCTTACTTTCAAAATAAAATATCTCCTTTTGTAATTTTATACAAATGAATTAAGTATCATAAAAAGTAGACACTGTACTACTTTGTGTATATTGATTTTTTTTTAAGGAATAGTTTTTCAGATGTGTCAGACATGCGTAGATTTTTGGGAAAGGGAGCATTTTTTTTTTAAATTTTGGCTCTGCTCTTTTAAAAGCACTGTTTTGGCAAAGTCGGCAACTTCTTTAAATGAAGATCTTTTTTCTCCCCTTTTCTGAGTACCAGGAGACCATTTTAATTCACTCACTAGCTAAATTCTCAAAGGGACTGGTGTATATGGTAACATAGGAGCCAATATCCTAGCTATCAGTTTTCATACAGCCTTGCTGGACCTTTACATTACTGCTGCCCCACATTTATTGTTCTTTCATTGCATCTGTCAGCATTTCCTGACAGCGCATTATGGAGCACATGGTTACAAAGTCAGTATCAATCAGTCCACGATCATGCAGATAGAAGTAGCAGCCTATTGATAATGGGCCTTAAATCAGATCATCATGGTTTAAGCATAAGATTCTTAAAAGGCGACGATCTCAAGGGAACTCCTACTAGCCTGTACCTGTTACAGACCTCATAAGCCAGTTTCTACTTCCTACCATCCATCTACAACTTCTCTGAGGAAGTGGGAAGAGAATCTATTAAATTCGCATACTTCATAACACATTTCACCATGTAAAATGAAGCATGAAAGCAAAGGTTGACAATTAATACAACTTTATGTTCTAGCTCTTTAAAAAAGATGCAGAACTAACATATATCTCCCTTTACACTTATAACCCAGCTCCCAAGTCCCACATGATACCTCACATTGATAACAGCAATTTTGTTGTGCTTTGGAAATGTCTTACTCCTAAAGCATTTTAACTTGATATGGCCATTTAAGAAGAAAAGTGAGAGATTTCAGCAAGTTTAGAGGTGTGCTACCCCAGACTCAAGGCACCATGGTAAAAACAAAGGCATCTAATTTTTCCCAGACATAAATAATAAAACAAAACAGGAGTTGCATGCAAATTTAGTAACATAAAATTTAAGGTGATAAACAGAACGGAGGCTGGCTTCTTGTTTAGTATTCCTTAGTTATCACCATAATTGCTGCATGTCTGTCATCACTAGCAAAAGAAAAAAGTGTCTTTCTCAGCTGCTCCCCTGCTTGTTTTGTTCGCTGTATTCTTGTAAAGTGGGAGAAAATAAGTGTCATTTAATGAATAGTGCTATTCTTTGTCTGACAGCTTCATATCTGTTAGGTGTAGGAGGCCTAGTACTTTCTTTTTCTGATAATGTTTTTGACAGTGTGCTAAATTCCTCCCCCAAAAGGCCGGCGTGTATATTCTGCTAAAAGAGGCTTCATCTATCCTGAATGGGTGCCCTCTTTTAACCCCCTTCAGCTTCTGTTCTTACATTAATTGAGCTGATCAGATTGAGCATATGAATTTGTCTTTGATGTATTCGTATGTTTAGTTGACGTTGCTCTCTCTCTCATTGGCAGCGGACAGAGCTCTCAGACAAATAGGACTGTTGCCATGGCAACAGGCAATAGCTAGGGATCTCTTGAAAAATATTTTTATTTCAAAATTCAAACTGGAAAATTCTCACTGGATATGGTTCTCAGTTCTAAACGTGTCATATCTAATGATGAATGCAATTAGGAATCCCACCAGTGTTTTAAATAATAAATTAGCCTAATTTTCTAGGCCTGGCATGATGACATACAAATACTAAAAAGGCGTCTTCTTTTTTTAAAATCCATGACAAAGGACTTATTAATGACTTTTGTTCTTAGGATTTCAAATTAAAACGGATGGTAAGCTAATGATAGTGCTTTCTATCTGCTGAAAACCAAAGGCCTAGAGGTAAATTTATTTATTTATTTTTTTTTTAAGAAAACACTTCAAGCTGCTCTGATATTTGGTTATATTGTTAAAAAATGCAGGTGGAAAAATCCTTTTACAAATGTTGAAAGCTATAGCAGTTGGTAAATCTCAGTGGATAAAAAATGCCCATAGCCATTTTTAATTACTGAGCATGAAAAAATGGGCCGGATGGTAAACATAAGTTTTATAGATGACTATCAGATAGATATCACATAATGGTGGCGTTTTCAAATTCTTACTTGCTATTTGGAAGAATAAAGAGAAAAAATAATGTATGATATACATTGCAGCTATTTTTAAATCTTCACTTATTTGTAATTGTATGACCTGAGCTATATTAATTATTACCCCCTTCCCCCCATGTGAAGCTTTGAGAACAATGAAAATTACTGTATAGTTGGATAGTTTGAGTGAACATGTATAATCACATTATAAAACAGATTATTCAAAACAAATCCAATTTTTCTATGTTTTAAACAATTTTTAGCATTGTTCATTTTTTGGTATTTGTTATTTACTGTGTTACATGTCAAAATGCAGAACTTAAGCTTATTTATACTAACAAGCAGTTATGCTACTTTAATTCTTTGTTGAGACTGTCAATATAATAAAATCAAACAAATCCATGTGTATTTGGGATTTGTCTTAAGGAATCAATTTTATTCAAGTTTTGATGTTAGCATACAAAATAAACAACAAAGATCCTAATGAAGCCTAAACAGTAGCAAGTATCTATAATACATGAATCTTCCCATTAAATATGGCTGTACATCTGTACGTAGAAAAGTTTGCTTAAAGCAAGATAGTAAATAACTAAACTTAAGATGAGTTATTAACTCCTAGTCTAATTATTTTTGAAGTGCTTATTACTCTAAATTAAGTTATTACTATTACAAGTTCTAGATTAGATTAAACCACCTGAAATACATTTTCCCTCAAAAACTGAAGTGCATATTTTTGCAATATCAAAAAATACCCCCAAACAATTTGAATTCTGAAAACTTGAAGAAAGCTAGCACAGAAAATCTGTTTCTATTGGTGAGTATGTTTCTGCATATTTCATCAAAAATCCAGTCAAAACAGGAAATCCAAATTAACTCTGATTCATATGAATCAGAGTTCATATGAATAATGTTAGTCTCCAAAGCTTTTCTGGGAGGTAAGCACATATCTGGGAGGTCTGCATACACACTTCACCCCACCTGGCTATCCTGAGACTCACACATAGCCCACTGTGATGGAGAGGATGCACTGTTTCCCCTCAATAGACTTAGTCATCTTCTGTGGTGGTAAAGTATGTCTTCTTTGCACTCTTTTAGAGTGATTAAAAAGAATGTTTACAATGTTTAACTTGTTTTTAAATTACAAAAGTAATTTACCTATACAAAATTCAAGGAACATCTTGAAAAACACCCCTTAGTCCCCAAAGCTAACCACCTCACCTTAGAAATATGCCACCTTAAAATCAATAATTGGTGAGGCACCTTTTTAGGCTTCATACTATAGAAAGTCATCTTGAAAGCACTGCATTTCATTCACCGTCCACCTCATGACCCTTGGTAACAAGGAAGGGAAAAAAGAGTAGGAAAGTGTTTTCTGTTTCTTTGTCCTGAGCCTAAATTGAACAATGGCCACGAAAAACAGGGTTTCAACTCTCAGTCGTCAACAGTCGCAACCGAGAGACAGGGAAAAAGTGAATTCAGGAGATTTGGCCCTTGCCATTGTCAAAACCCTCTAAAAGCCAGGAAGTGTAGTACTCGATATCCTCTCAGTCATCCCCACCTATGAGCTACTTCCTAAATGTGACTAACCGTCCAGAAGTGATAATTTATAATCCTTACCACCTTGGGTTGTAACTGGAAAGTCTTGCCTTTAAGTGTCTAAAATATTTTGAAAGCATGATGATGCCAGCTTCTTCTGCCGACATGGCACACATTTACTCCAAATACAGGGAGGATCATTGACTTTGGGCTCCAGACTTCACATGGCTCCAAAGGCATCCAACAAGCTAAACAAGGTGTTGTTGAAACCTATACTACATTCCACAACTTCAGGGATATTACTTAAAGAGAATTTACCTCAGAAAATATAAAGTAGCATAAAGTAGTGGAAAGAGATCTAGTCACATCTTCATCTGTAAAATCAGCCCTCTTCCTAGGGTTATTGTGCAGTGATAATGAAGTAATACATATAAATATGCTTTAAAAAATATGCGAAGATTGTACTCAACTCTATTTTTCTGTATTTTCGAACTTAGAATCAAGCATATTGATTTTGTCAGGTAGGTTACACTTCTCCATAAATCGTCAAATTGATAATGAATTTAGTTTTATAATATATCACATCAAAATATAGAACAGTTTTAAAAACATTTTCTTATGAAAATGGTTTGTTTTATAAAACAATGTAAAAATACCTAATTCCTATGTACCACTTTTTTTCTGTGATGGAATGTTTTTGAATTCATCAATTTAGAAAGAGAAATTAGAGAGACTTAGTCAAAGGCAAAATTGAAAAAGCTTTGTGATTTAATAAATTATAATTAAATAGAACTATTTAATAGTATAAATTTATTTCACTATAAAACTTCTCATTTGCATATTTAAGAAAATTTAAATGTAGAGTTATGAGTAATTTTGTCCATCATAGATTACATATAAAAAGGCTTTATTTATATATAATAGCTGTAAAATTACACAAGATGGCTACAAATATACAAAGCCACCCCCCATGTAAATGGATTATATTCTGAATGTTAATTACTTACTAAAAACTTGGGATATATTTTCTAAAAGAAATGATATTAATATCATTTGGTAGATCTAGGCAACTCAGAAAAAAATCTGCTTGACCCACAGATTAATAACTATACATGGATAATTTCCTCAGAAAATATTCAGATGCCCTTCCCGGTAACCCTATGTTGTTTCAAATTATTGGGGATTATAAAAGGTGATTGGAACCATGGGCTGCGAACTGGGAGTATAGAGAATTAAGATGCAAGCTTACTTTTAGAGGCGATACCAAACCCAAAATATCAGCTATGCCAATAAAAAATGAAGGTAGAGTTTATCTATGCTGTTGTCTGCTACATTTTAAAACATTAGTAATTATTAGCAAAAATATGATTATAAGAAAGAACTAAGGTGGATGGGATTGTTGGTAAAGTGAGGGATTAGGATCGGACCAGGAAAGTTGGCACCAGGGAGCAGTGGTAGATAGAAAATATGAAGCATGGAGAATATATTCATTGTAGCACAAAGTTTACCCTGGGTTAGTCCTAAGTCAAAACTGGGACACAGTGAGTGGCACTATGAGAAGGGTAAGAGATACATTTCTGTAGATGGAAGTTCCGTGGTTAGTACTGAGGGAAAAAGTAGAGGAAATAGGCCTACATGTGGCAACTGAAAAGAAGAGGGAGCCCCTGAAACCTAGCCTTTCTGTGAATATTTGTGATCTGATGCCCAGCATGGATATCAGAGGGTGGGTAGCAGTATTTGATCACCCTTCTCTCCCTGAGAGCCTCACTCTGCTCTCAAACAACACGTTCCCAGATTCTCTACTAGCCATTTTTTCTCAGTCCATTAATGGGATCTTCGTGCTCCCGTCACCTAGATTAAGAGTGCCCTGGGCCTGTTACCTCAGTCATGATGATCCAGGTTAGCTTCACAATGGTTAATTACTAGTATCTGAACTATGATCATGGCCATAACTCCAACTCCAATCTCTCCTGTGAGCTGCAAGTTTCTGTGTCCACCTTCTAGACCTAGATGCCTCAAAGTCATCACAAATGCAGTTGTAAGAAATCCAAAATAGAATCTTGATTGTTTTACCCTCAATCTTGATCCTCCCACATCTCCTCATTTCATTAAATCACACCCTCATTCCCACAGTTTCTCAGGTCATTAGCCAGGAAGATAGACTTGATTTGTTTCAGTCACAACTCACACTCAATCCTTCAGATTGTAGTTTTCATGAGCCAACTCAGTATCTTCAAAATAGAAGCCAAATTTCAACCATTTTTTTTTAACACTCCCATCTATCATTTCCAATTAGGATGATTGTTGCAGTCTTCCAACTTTTCTCCTTAATTCTACTATTCCTACTTGTAGTCAATTGTTTTCATAGCAACTAAAGAAATATTCTAAAGATATGTCACACCCTCCCAGAGACAGATTAGCGAACAAAACCAAAGCCTTACTGTGCACTGTCACATCTTTGCCTACTTTCTTTCATCCCCTGGCCTGGTGAAGCTTGTTTCCATCTCTGAATAGCGTGGGCTGTGCTGTTATCTCTGCCTGGTGTGTTGCTCCCCGCAAAAACCAGCCTAACCCCTCCCCAACCCCGGTTCACCTATCTAAAAAGCCACCTTCCACCCCTAACTCTGTGACTATGTTAACACCTTTAGTATATTTATTACTTGTCATTATGTTAGTACTTATTCATCAACTATGGTCTCCTCTACTAACGTAGCGTAAATTTTATGAAGGTAAGATAATGATTTAGATCAAAATCCTTCTGGCTCTTTTTCATCTAAAATAGTCATGACTTATGAAGTATGCAGAACTCAAAAACTGTTCATTTTGACAGCCCATGTCATTTGTTTTACAATGGAAAAATTTTACTCATTGACACATTAAAAACAATAATTTACAAAGTAAAAAATTCATGTTACATGGCCTTTAATTCAGAATGTAATGTGCAAGAATTATTATTATTTTTTTAATGTTGATTCTCAAAACCAGTTCAGAATCTTCTAGCATTATATTCTGGGAGAAAAAAAAAATGAAAAGGCTGACAAACTCTTTACTCATATTTTAAAAATGTGTTCTGAGATTTAAGAAGTAATTATGTAACTCTTCCTACTGAGATTTTGTTAAATAATTTACTATTTGACAGTTTGTGTCACAGTTTTTCACACTGTATCTGGAGTTATGAACGAAACTATAAATGGCCTACTACTATGATCTAAAGTAGAAATACCAAGGGCAGGGTAAAGTAGAAATCCCAAGAGTAGCTTATTGATATGAATAGATCAAGTGTCATAAGGTGATGGAGTACGTATATATATTTTGAACAAATGCTAATTCTTTAAGAATTTGAAAATGAGGGCCTTCCTGGTGGCGCAAGGGGTTAAGTCTCAGCACAATGAAGCCCTTAGCACCCACTGCAGCATGAGTTCAATCACTGTGCAGGCAGCTGACCTACATGGTGCAACAGACCTCTCCTGTCTCACCCTTTGCTCCCCTCAGCAGTGCATTTCTGTAGATCCACCTGTTCTGCTCCCATCTTGGACTCTGGTAAATTTTCTCCTCCCACTCCTTCCCGGCCCCACACCTCTGGCCTATACCCAGTTCTTATATGCATAAATCTTAAAAAAAAAAAAATTTGAAAATGAGTATTGCATTTTATTTACTTATACCATATATTCAAAAAGTTAGTGGCATGGCTATTTGTGATAAAATAGCTATTTTATGTAACTAACTCTGTTACATAAAATAACCCACAGAGTGTTTGTGTTAGGTGCCATGTGAAGTCTTATTTTATGAATTCATTTAATCCTTATAGCAATCTTAGAAAGTAGCTCCATTTTACAGATAACAACATAGCAGTGCTGAAAGTTGTCTAGGAAACGTCATAATGTCAAAAGCTGATACAACTGAGATCTTAACCTGAGCAACCTTGTTCCAGAGCATATAAATGTATCCACTGGAGTTAGCACCTTCAGGACCTTGGCCCATGATTTTGCTCACAAACTATTTAAGTTAGAAAATGCAAGAGATAACCAATAACGGGCAATTCTTTCCCAACACTGTACTTTGAAGGTAATTAATCACTCTTCGCTCCAAAAATATTGGGCATGGAAAAACAATTCATTAGCACATTGCTTTATACATGTTAAAATTATTTGGTAACAGAGCATACACTAAATTATGAAAATTACATGTATTTCATTCTTCGAAAAGATGATGTTATAAAAGATTAAATTATCAATGACTATAACAAACTTTTATTATTAAATGTCTCTTACTCTAAATTCCAGACAAACTATGGGTTACAAACACACATGTATTATTTAAATTGGTTTTTATATAGTAAGGACAGGTCAAATGTCCCACAAAAAATTTAAGAGACTTGCTAATGATACGTCTTACTTTTAGACTCTAAGAAACTGGAATTGAGTTTCAATTTTCAAAAACATTGAGATCATTTTGATGGGAAAGTGAAAACCAAAGGGACAAAAAGTATTTCAGGATTTAAAACTCTTTTTCAGACAAACTATATGACAATTATATTGTTACAGAGATACCAAATTCTTAACCATCTACTTTTTAATATCTTAAATTTCTTTATTTGAGATGTCCTTTTTAGGCAAGTAATCTAAGCTAATAAAAAACAACTGTGCAATAATTTAAAGGGTGCCCATCCTACCAGAATCTAATCAAAGTTACCTATATTAAACTAATTGCCAAAAAGGCCATCATCTATTAACTAGATAGGCTAATAATTTAAAAATAATCAGTCAGCTTCCTATATGTTAGATTGTCCAACACACTGTCTTCTACAGGCATGGTTTGTACTCCAGCTGTAGCAGTAAAATTACTGAAACTGTAATTCTCTTAATATTTAAATAATATATTAAAATTTAATTTTCAGCACCTGGAAGAATCTGTTTGTGTGCCAGCAAACGAGGTAGCTGGGCCTGGAGCTCCTATTCATATGGGACTCAAAAACAACCTATCACAAATAATTACTAAGCTAGAGCAGCTGTAGTCACCACAGTAGTCATTTAAAAATCAGGTCAAAGTTGCCTGAATTCTTTTCCATTTTAAAGCTAACCATGTGCATAGATTTTGCAGTATTTTTCTTTTCCTATTTTCTTCATGTAAAAAGCAATTTTTACTGATAATTGTACATTGGGATGGGTAGGACAGCCTTTAATTTTTTTTATAAGTTGGGTAAATTAAAAAGAAATTATGTTCCTGATTTCTCAGGACCTGTAAATGGCTTATGTGAATATGCTGATCCAAAAGCATAGGTATTTGTTAAATCTGTTTATAGGAAGGATTATATATTCTGTAAAGAAACAAGCAAACAAACAAAAAAAATCTAAAATACATTAACTGTTCTGTGTGTATGGCTTTCTATACATTGTGCATAATGTGAGTAAATACAGACATACATGTCATTAATAAGATATTCTTGATTGCAGTCTCCTATTTTTAAAATCATGATGCCATTTGGTTGATATAGAAGAGAAAAGGAATTCTAATCCTTTCACTTATTATATTTAAAAAAAATATGAGAAGGGGCTAGTAAATTGAAGGTTAAAAAATTTTATTTTATTGAGGCCTAACAAAATTAAACCCCTTTAAGGAATCTTATATTAACAAAATTCCTAAATTCATAGGCTCCTATGAAATTGGCTAGGTGTTACATCTCTCCTCTCCTATCTTTCAACATTCTTCATGTACTTATTGAGAAATAAAAACTCAGGAGAGCAGGAGACATACTAGGATATTTTTCCATCACTCCAGTGAGATTCACTTTGTTTTACCAAAAGCTCCAGATAAAATGAAAATTTGGAAAAGTATATTCAGTAAAAAGATGTGGTGACAAACATCTTTCAAGTAAAATTTTTAATTGCTTGAGTTATTTTTAAGTTTCCAATTAGATTCTTGAATGTAGAAAATGGTCTAAAAAGTTGTTTTTGGAAACAATCGAATGGAATCTTACACCTGATATTTAGAAAGAAAATAAATGAATTTTTGTTGGAGGGAAAGATGCGAATTAAGAGATAGGAAAAAAATGTACCAAGAATTTATACACTATTACCTTCAATCATTTTGATGCAAGTCATTCATACCACCACCATGCTAACAAGACATCCAATTTACTAAACAATGAATACTGAAAATACATTTAAAAGGTACAAATGACTGTCCAAAGAATGACACTGAAAAATATTAAGTAACAGCTCTACCTCAAGATAAGCCTCACCATTAAAGAGTTTTAATGAAGAGAGCCTTCAAAGGCTAAATCAGGAGGCATTGATTAGATTGCCTCTAACTTTGTGTTTTGACACCTTCGTCTTTCGTGGCATTATATTGTCTCTGTGCATCTTACAAAGGAAGCATTTTACTAGGCCCACACAAGAACAGGAGACAGCAATGCTTATAAAAGAGACTGTCAAGGGTGTGAGCCAAAATGGGTCTCATTTGGATTTCAAGTGAAGAAAACTCCTAATGCATTTCATTACAATGTATGCGAACCTCTGAAAAGAAGGATGGATTGGGATTCTCGTCCCTATTAATTTATTGAAATGGATTCAGGTTTTTTTCTTGTATATCAAGAGAGACCATGTGTTTCAGGCAAGGTAACAATATTATAGTCCCAATAACCAAATATGCTATGATTCAGTATGCCCTTCTGTGAGATAAAGAGGATGCAATTTTCTTGATAATTGGGATTTGAGTTTAAAAATAAATCCTACAATGGCATGGCAACAAATAAATATTCTTTGTTACTATCAGTTTTAAAGATATGATCAAGCTGCTATACAACACAGGGATTGATTCAGTCTTTGTTACCAGAGCAGGCTTTTACCATTTGAAATCCCGTTTTTTCCCCTTAGTGCTGTCATTCACATATTGACTTTTATTTTCATTGAGGAATTGTGTGCATGATGTAATTAGGATAACAGCAATGAAAGTCATATTTTATTAAAAGATCATGAAAAGACAGTAAGACAAAGTCACAGCATTTTAAGCACTGTAGTGAAGTCTACGTATATCTTTTGTTATAAGACTGTTGCAGTCATCAAGGCACCTATTAGGCAATTTATGGTTAAAAAAAGTGCTTCTATTTGGTGTATTCTTCAACTCTTAGAACGATATCCACAATTCAACAAATTTCAATAACTAACCACAGAGAAATGTCATGATCTAATGCTCTTAAGGCATCCTAAATAATTTCATAAATCCACAAGATTACAAATATAAGACATATGCTCTCATTGCTCTTTAACACCATTAACATTTAGAGATGATTGATTATGTTATACCAATAACATTCAGTGAATTCAAAGCTGATCTATTTTTTATGTAAATCATACAACCTGCTAGTCAAATTAAAGGTTAAATATACATAAAGTCTTAGAATAAAATACAGATAATCTTTCACATAGAACATGGACCCAAGATATACATACTCAAATGTAATAAGAACCACAGATTCACAGGTTGCTTACTAATTAAATCCAGCAAACAGCATAAGCATGTCCTCCTTATGTTGTTACACATTTTAATTCCAAATGGGAATAATATATCCACAGCTAAGTAGAATTACAAAATATAGCTGTAAAACACAATTGGAAATAAATATACATCTACAAACTTGGAAAGGACCCTCTATAAACAAATTCAAATTCCTCATTTAAATTTTCTCATGGATGTGACTGTAAAATAGGTGCAGTTAGAGCACATATAAACTAAATATTCAGCATGTGTACATATGTGTGCATGCGAATATTCTAACAAAAAAGTACATGCAAAAATTCCAATAGCAAATCTCAAATAAATATATGATTTTTGTAAGAAAGTTTATACTTCTCCTTATATTAAAACAATAGAGGAATTTTGATGGATTGTAATCAAATTAGAATGATGTATGTTTCTTATTTTTACCTTGACAGCTCTTGTATTCTCAAGCAGAGACCATTACACACAAATATACAGCAGGTTACTTGTTGAATAATGTATTTCAAGTACTTAAAATTACCAGGAAGTTGCCTAAGATCTACACATGAATACATATTTGGTCTTAATTTTCATCATTGCATGTGTTCAACTGAATATATTTTATAATCTACTTACAAAGCAGTTAATATGAGAGGTTTTTTTGGGGGGGACATAACAAAGGTAATAATACCATCTTTATGATATAAACTTTATGACATTCTGAATACAGCTGACAACTATAAAATTTGATCCATAAAGTAAGTGATATACTTATGGTAATTCACCTTTTTAAAGATATTATGTGTTGCTCCATTTTTTGACAAGGCTTCCATTCATACTAGAGACATGTTGAAAAACACTATATTTTCTTTCAATAAGGAAAATCACTTTACCCACTATCATGCTTGTTCTGTCTCAATAAAAAATCAATCA
Source organism: Condylura cristata (assembly GCF_000260355.1). NCBI lineage: Eukaryota > Metazoa > Chordata > Mammalia > Eulipotyphla > Talpidae > Condylura > Condylura cristata. The sequence goes on along the minus strand of NW_004567108.1, from coordinate 23,906,395 downwards.
TCAAATGCTTGCTTCCAAGTTTTACTTGTTAAACTGCCAATTTATGCATACAGTTTGGCTCAGCAGAATTTCACCCAGCATCATTTCTTTCGTTATTATAATTTTGTACATTTCATAAAATATTTTAAACTTAGGGGATAGGAGAAATTATGCAAGTTTATATATTCTGTGCAACAGTTCATAGTGTAGTTAAAATATAGTGATAGTATATAGTTTCAAATGATCATTTTTTTTAAAGAAAAACTGTATCTTTCTGCGGTCTCTCAAAGTAATAAAGGCCTGATTGATCCCACTGACTAAGGCAATTGAATCGGTTGTCTAAATGGTAGTAACGTCAATGTCAGATATGTGGTTATCTTTTCATCTGGGTCCATTCTTGAATGTAAAAATCAGATGTTTGAAGGACATTTCACTGACCTGTTATGGCCTCTACAGCTCTCAAACACAATACTAGTATTCCATATATAAGTGCCACATTTTGGATAAAAACCGTTTCATCAATGATGCCTTTGCGACATCTGGCGGTCCTGAGGATATATAAAAATTACTTTTTGTTTTTCCAAATCTATCAGTACTTGAAATTCCAGTCCAAAAGCCTTTGATACCCCCTAGCGGGGGCACAGAAGCCCTCTGGCCTGTAAGCTCGGACTTGGAATACCATGAATCCATATGGTGCAAAAGGTCACAAATCTTGAGATGTGGTGACATCATGACAATAAGACACTTTCTAGACAGAAGCTGACCCATTTTGAATATAAAAAGGACCCTGATCACATGTTCCCACACATTTAAAACTATAGAGAAAAAGGAAAAATGCTAAGTGCTCTGTGCAGAAGCTGAACACTGATGTGTGAGGGCACCTGTCGTTCTCACACTTAAGGAATACTACCCAGATTTTATTTCTGGCAAGATTTCTTTAAACAATCTAAGAGTACAGGTTTTTTATGCTATAAGTTGATGCTCACCAAGTGTTAATAGGGGGAGGAGGGAGAAGTGACTGAATTACAGGGAGCATGCTTCTATGTACTCTTTGGTTCCTTTTTAAATTGTTAATCCAGCTGTGCTGAGTTGTTCTACATGTTTCTGCCTTTATTTATATTTCCAACAGAGAAGAGATCTTGATTATTACCTTATGCAGGGAAAAGAAAACATTTTTGGGTTTTTATTCTTGTTCTATAGGGAATTCTGTATAAAGCACATTTCTATCTTTTAGTCATACTCACTACAGGTATATTTGTGGTCCACATTGAGAAATCATGACTTTGCTAATTATTTTCTCAGTAGGAGAAAATTACATGTACTATATAGTTGATTGTTTTGTTTATTCTGAGTCTTGATGAAGCAGTACACTTAACAGCAATAAGATCAAATTCAAATATACTGGGCTGATTTTCCATTTTCAACCTTCTTTTCAAATATTTGCCTGAAAATCTATATTATTTTGGCTATAACCTAATTCTTTCAAGAGATTTTCCAGAAAAAAGAACTCATGTTTTCCAGATTTTGTTTTATAATCAATATTTAATATACAGCTCATTTCTGAGTTTGTGATTAATAGTTTATAGGCAGTCAATGTGATACTGCATCCACATCTCTTAACACTGTACAAAGATTTGCTGTATTTATATCTATACTGCTGAATTGCAGCTAAAAATTTTTTGTTTCCTAAGTGAATCAATTTAATTTATAAAAAGAAAGTATAAGAACAAGTCCTTGAAAAATGGGTTTGGTGTAATTGTAAAAATGTTCATGCACATTAAGGATCTCAGGTTCCTTCCATTAATTGTACACTATTCTTAGGATGAATTAAATTTCCCTGATAGTAGAAATTTGAAATGGAGATATTTAATTGAAAAAATACCAAGTTCTTTGCCTTAATGATATAGGATCATATAGGATAATAAAAGACAAGAAATTACAATTGCATTTTTTGTTACTGTTTAAAAGAATCTTGATTAATAGAAAAGCAGTGTGCATTATTTTTTAAAACAGGAAGGGGGAATAATAAAATGGCCTATTATAAATAATTATTTGTTAATATTTTATTCTGCAACTGATTATTTGATAATTAAGTAATGAAATATACTGAATAATAATGGCTGAATCAAATGCATTTTAATATAAAACTTTTAATCTTAACAAATTGTTAAAGCAATAATTCTAATAAAGGGTAGTACCAAGTATACATTCTTTCTATCCACTATTAGATCTAAATTAGCAAAATAGGTTCAAAATATGACTATCATACATATAGTCATGATCATAATTCTTAAGTCAATCATATTGTTCTGTTAATTCTGTGTTTTAGAAATAGATTTGCAGAAGATTAAGAAATTTTATTATGCAACTGCCAGGAGCCATATCAAAACTTGTCAAAATTAAGCTTTGTCCTCAATTCTCAATACAAAGAAAAGAAAGTAAGTATTTTGTTTGATTAAATTCATGCTGGAAGCAGCAAAAGAAAACAAGAAATAATTAAGGAAAATGAAAAAGTAACATGTAAATAAGTGAAAGACACAAAATAACAGCTATGTAAGGTATTGAGGGAGATCCAACATAAGCATAATTGGTATCACAAGGACATAAAGGAATGGAACAGAGAAAATACCTAAAGCTATAACTTCCACAAGGAAAAGAGAAGGATAAGCACCAGCGGCCACAGCAACATCTACTACTATCACAAATGGAAAAAAAAAAAAGTACCACAAACTCTACAAACATTAAAAGGTTAATAAATATTTATTACATATAACTTAATGCACACCAATTTGATAATTTAGATGAAAGGGACCAATTTATTGAAACACAACTATAGCTTAAGATTAAAAAAAAAAGACATATACTTAGAAAAAAATGAATTCATACTTTTAATTTTGCAGAAAGAAAATTCTAGGCTCATGGCTTCAATAATGAATTGTGCCAAATGTTAAAGAAGAGATAATACTAACTGTACACAAACTCTTTCAGAAATTTAAAGAGGGGAAAATAATTCTCTATTCACTGTATGACACTTACTTTACCTAAGTTAAAAAAAAAACAAAAAACAGACAGGGCATTATAACAAACCAGTATCTCCAGATTTGGGGGAAAATATCTTTTCCAAAACATTAACAAATTGAATCCAACAATATGAAAAAAAGATTATGTTCATTAATAAGTGAAAATTTCCAAGGAATGTGTGATTTAACATTTCAAAATCAAGAAATATATAAAAATCATGGCAAAACAAATATCAAAACCTGATGAAAAAGTCATCTAAAAAAAAACAACCCACAACTTTTAACAATATATTTAATGGTGAAAGGGTTGAAGAAGACAGCTTCTGAGAAGCTTCCCTATTTCACTACTGGGAGGAACATTTGAAAATAGTGCAGAGAGACACTGGGCCCAGAAGATTCAATGACTTGGGGCAAAACCAGTGCATGTCTTGGACATCAGACACCAACTCTGGCCATGCTTCAGTGCCCACGCAGAGACACTGAGAATAGGAAACTTAATTCAGCAAAAGGTGGATACAAAGAGGTGTCTAAAGACAGAAGTAGTAATAGAGCCTGTCATGAAAGTCTTGAAGCTGTGGTCCTGTATTAGGTTAGTGATCCTGAGAATGGGAGGTCTGATTAGTGTAGAGACACTTAACTGAGGTTAGAAATTAAAGGAGGGACCCTCCCTGGTGGCACAATGGATTAAAGCACAGCACTATGAAGCTAATGCAGCCACTGCAGCATGAGTTTTGTCCCCTACCAAGGAGCTCACCCACATGATGTGGCAGACCTCTCCTAAGCTGCCTGCTGCTCCCGTCAGCAGTGTTATATCCTTGATCTGCCTTTTCTGCTCCCCACTCTGTCTCTGGTGAATCCTCTCACCCCCGCAACTATGACCTGTACCCAGTTCTGTATGCACAACTAAATAACTCTTAAAAAAAAAAAAAGAAAAATAAAAGAATTAACATAATGTTTTTCAGTAAAGTCGTGCATTTAATCCCAAACTAAAAATAAATAAATAATAAAGGCTTAAAATCCTCAAAAAAAAATATATGGTTGTTCAATTTCTCCTCATTACTCTGTCACATACTTAACGTTCATAGTTAATTACTAAGTTCTATACTTCCTTTTCTCCAAAACTCTAAGAATTTGGGTAGAAACTACATTTTAAGTTTGGAAAAATAAAATTTTTATAAAAGTCAATCTTCATATTTAGAAATACATATATTCATCTTGTTTTAAACATTTCAGTAAGATTTTGCATTTTGGTAATATAGATTCTGTACATCTTCATTTTATAGGGAAATGAGTAATTTAAAGTTAGCTTTATAATTGACTTCTAATTAATTTTCTTAGATTAATTTAAGTGAAAACTATATATTCACAAATATCACAGTTCTTCTTTCCTCCAAAAAATATATATTTAAATGTGTTTCCTTGCTTATCAGAATAGAGCCTAACCAATAATGTTAAATAATAGTGGATGATAACAAGCATCTATTCTCTTCCCATTTTAAAAAGATTTTCTCACATGCTATTGATTATGATGATGACTATGATGGTTGTGAAATTAGATGTAGGGAATAGTACGCTCAGATTTAGAGTTTAGATTTTTATCAGGAATTTTCTTACAAATTATTTATTCAGTACCTTACTATCACTTGCTAAAGTTATCACGTAACTTTATTCAGGTTCTTTATTCAAACCTGTCAGAATTCATAATTTTAAATATTCACTACCTTCCTAGAACAGACCCACCTTAATTGTATTGCTCATATCCTTTTATTATACTTTTCTAAAGGCTTCTAAAAGACATACGATTGCATAACGCAAAAAGTAAAACTGGGTTTAAAATATAGATTTTATACTTGGTAATAACAGTTTTGAAAAAGAGAGGAGAGGGAATGGAACAATCTGAGAGTAAAGTTTCCATAATGTAGCAAAAATAAATCAGTATTAATCTGAAGTAAAATGAAAAGCTGAGTATTAACAATCTCTAGATCAAGTGCTAAAAGTAATTAAAAAATAAAAACTCAATTGTTGGTTTAAAATGTTCTAAAACAAGCCTCTTTTCTGTTACTGATCCTAAATGAGATTTAATATCTGCCCTTAATTTTATAGAGTTTATTTATATACAGTTGTTCACCTCTGACAATGCTCCAATCTCTCCTGCTTTGGAATCTGTGGATGTGCCTAACATCTGACAGTTAAAAATATTATCCAGATTTTCTTGATACTGTAAATTAAATGTCATTCTATGGTTATTCTACTAGCTGAGTTGTTCGATTTATATAAGTTGTTCGATTTATATAAGACCAAAAATAAGTTTTGGTCTACATATTAAATTAATACAGCTATTAATTATTAACTAATGTGCACATTCCTATGTATTAATATTTTCACATCTCAGGGTATGAGTATTATTCTTTGGTTATTTTAAGTTCATGGGTATGGAAAACAATAAAATAGTCAGATTGATTTGTGCTACTATGTGACTAATTTATTAGGAATGCAATTAAATGCATTAATTACCCTGACATTAGGGAAAGAGGTCATGATGGACACATATTAGCTAATCTATTAGGCACATTGAGCTATACCTGCCTAACTTGGAGTATCAAGTAGAAACATCAGATAAACACCTCCATAGATTCAGGTTGCAGTATGGAAAAAAAGTAAAATGTACAAAAAAATTTGCAGTTTGCAATATTCAGGTCAGACAATTGTTCACTGGAGCACTATAAAACCTAGAATTGGAAGAGATTCATGACGGATTAAGGATAGATAAGAATACAGTCTGCACAGACCCACTTTCTTTTTGTTCTTTTCCATTCTTACTAGGTGTACATATGCTGGTAGATAAGTGATAATTTTGCTATGATAGTCTTACTGTCAAAGTTGTTTCATTGCATCAGTGAGTAGAAAACTATCAATGATTTAACTGAAAAAAAAAAAAGCTTCAAGGATGATTAACACTGCTTGTAACAGAAAATGCTCCTTTAATCATTAAAGACAAATAGAAAATATCAGGAAAAATGTTCCTGTCTATATACTATGTAAACAAACATACTCAGAAATGTTTGAAGAAGATCCCTTTTCTTGATATCAAATGGGGAGTTTTGTTTAAAATTCCCCTTGTTAAAATCTGCTAAAACTATTCATTTTATAATAGGACATCTAACAAAGTCAGCTGGCACTGATACTTAGAAATAAATTGTAATGGAAATAAGCTATATATCTAAACAGAATATCAAAATAAACTGAGAAAAATTAAAGATTCATAGAGGTATTGGCATATTTATGTTGGAATGATATATATTAATGGTATCAATTATCTCTAAATTCATCTATAGATCTGATATAAATTCAAACAAATTCCTTCTCCTCATAAAAAATACAGATAGGTGATTTTAAAATCTCTCCATGATGTTGGAGTAAGAAAATATTTCATTAAGGCAGCAAATGAAATACAACCCAGAAAGAAATGTTTTATAACTTTTTACTACATGAACATTAAAATCTATATTTAACAGACTCTTCTTCCTAGAAGAGTAAGTGATGACCAACAGGCACATAAAAAAATGCCCATTACATCTTTTTATTAGAAAAATGTAAATCAAAACCACCATGAGGTATCACTTCATACCTGTGACAGAAGCTGCTATCCAAACGATAAACAAGTGTTGGAGAGTATGTGGCTAGATGGGACCTTGTACTATTTATTGGGAATGTAAACTAGTCTAGTCACTGTGGAAAGTGGTATGGGACTTCCTCAAAAAATTAAAAATAGAAATTTCATGTGATCCAATTATCCTATTTCTGAGTATTTACATAAAGAACATGAAAAACACTAATTTCAAGAGATATATGTACTCCAATTTCCTTTGTAGTTTTTTTTTTTTTTAATGACAGTCAAGAGCTGGAAACACTCTTAAGAGTTTACTGACAGAAATCTAAATAAAGAAGATGTGGGGTGGGAGGCCCACCCTAGTGGTGTAATGGGTTAAATCACTGCATTAGGAAGCTATTTGCATAAACAAAACAATGAAATGAAATAAAAACAGACATTTAAAATTGTAGGATCAAATTCATGATTATCATTAGGAAAGGGGGAGGGGTAAATTGAGTAAAGGGAGCAAGTGTATGGTGAAGAAAAGAATTAAACTTAGTGGTAAACTTAATTTGTTATACACAGATGATTTATAATGATGCACAGCTGAACCTTTGAAATGTTATAAATGAGTGTTCCTTCAGTGAAAGAAAACCACTTAAAATTTCTATTTACCAAAAAGCATGATTAAGAAAATTTAAAGCCAAGCCATAAGTAGACAAAGATACTTGCCAACAAAGGGTTTATATGATCACAACTCTTCCTACAACCACCCATCCACCCATGTATTTATGCATTTTTTCATGAAATCAATAAAAAAATAAAAGGCCAATAGAAAAATGGGCAGGATTTACCAAACAGGCTACTGAAATGCTTAATACATTTATAAAAAAAAATACATACTGCCAAGGTAATCATAGTTATCAAAAAGGCTAAAACCACATTTGTATTGGTGAGAATATTATGCAGTGAGAACTATATCTTCTGGCAGGAATGTAAACTGGTACAACAACTTTGGAAAATAGCTTGGCATAATTTAAAGTCGAACATATGCATAGTCTATGACCAACCAACTCTAATTCTGGGTATATCAGTAAGAAATTACCCACACATATACTGATTTTCATACACATAAATGTTCACAGCAACATTATTCATAATAGCTATGATTAGAAATGATCCAAATGTTCATTGACAATGAAATGGATAATAAATTGTATGGAGTCTAAACTACACAGCAATAAAAATGTATCATTTCAGTTATATTTATCTACATGGATGAAGCTCAAACATATTGTTGGGCAAAAGAAGCCAGGATAAAAAAATATAATATCATTTATGTGAAGTTTTTAAAAAGAGCAAATTTTAAAAAACAAGCAAGAAAATAAGTGTTGGCAATGATATGGAAAAATTGGAAGCTTTGCTGGTAAGATTCTTAAATGGTGGAGTAGTTGTGAAAACAATATGCTAACTCTTTAAAAAAATAAACAGAGTTATCGTATCTTTTTTTTTTTAAGATTTATTTATTTATGCATACAGAAGTAGGGTACAGACCAGAGATGCACAGGTATGGTGAGAGGATTCGCCAGAGACAGAGTGGGGAGCAAAACAGGCAGATTGACAAAGAACACTGCTGAGGGGAGCAGCAGGCAGGTCAGGAGAGGTCTGCCGTATCCTGTGGGTCACCTCTGATGTGGTGATCTAACTCATGCTCAAGTGGCTTTACCTTTTTAGTGCTGTGCTTTAATCCACTGTGCCACCAGGGAGGGCTCAAAGGTACCATATCTTACGGTAATTCCACTTATATCCAGTAGGATTGAACACATGGCTTGAATATATATCTGTGCACTCATTTATTATATGTTATTCATGATAGCTAGCTAAAAGGTAGAAGAATCCATCAATAGAAGGTAGATAAACAAAAGTGGTATACATACACAATGGCATACTTTTATTAAAAAGAAAGGAAATGATGATATATACTGCAAAATAGATGAGTATTGAAAAAATTATGCTGGGTGAAAAAAGTCACAGAAAGTACATTATAGTATATTTCTAATTATTTACAGTGCTTGGACTGATCAAATACATAAAGACAGAGTAGAATGGTATTTGCCAGGGGCTGAGAGAATAGGGGAGGTTATAGTTAAATTGTACAGAGTGTCAGTTTGGGAAGGCAATGTTCTAGGAATGTAGTTCTTAGAGTGAGTGTTGATAACAAAATATGTAAATGCATTTAATGCTACTGAAATAAACATTCAAGAAGTTAAAATGGTAAATTTCATGTTAGTGCAATTCTAACTTTAGTTTTAGAAGTTAAGGTAGTAGCTAATCTTAAGTGTTTGGAAGGAATTAGAAAAATCCTTTGATGGTGTGTCAATCATGGGAGTGATGCTGTGTCCGGGATATTGTTTATCAGTTATGGTTAAATGAATAATTGCTTTATGGGATTTGTAAATTTTCGCATTTATCTTTGTGTTACTCCTGTTTTACAAGTGAATAAAACAGCATGCATATGTACATATTTCATGCATGTTAGTAAAAAACCAAAATATTTACAACGTGTATTTTGTGAGCTGTGAAAAAGACACTGTCTTTGGAGTTGACCTTCTCGAAGTGAATCCTTGCTTAACTGTGTACAAATATGTGACAGTCAGCAAATTCTTACTTTCTTTGAATCAAATTTCTTGTTTTAACTAAGAATGTGACATGGTTTTATAGAAGGTTTTCAGAATCAAAACTTTCAGAGTCAAAAGTTTATGCAAAAGTATACATGTTGCCATCCAGTAAACAAATACTGTAAATATATCACATCTATACTCTTTCCATTGGAAGACACATCTCTTCACATTTTAAAATTTCTTATCATTGGATAGTCAAAACTATTATTGTGTGAAAATCAGCCATAAAGAATATAGATTAAGTTAAAAACTGCCCAAAATACAGTTTTGAGAGAAGCTGTAGTTCATACTCATTTTGATTGATAAAAATGGTAAACAAGCAAACTGGACTTGTAACTTTGCTTTAAAGATACAGTTATATTTGAAAAATATGAACAGACAATAAGGTCATGAAACAACAAGTAGACAAATATTTTTATGGAGCTATTAGAATAATGAGAAAGAAGATTTATCTTTTAAAACTGCTCCTACTTAATGTTTTTAAAGATTCCTTTTGTACTGAAAGACAATGGGACAGCCTGTGATTTTTCTACGTGCCATTTACAGAGGTTTAACTATGTATCATACAAATGCTGCCAATTTCACCCAAATCTGTTAAATCACCCATGTAATTATCCCACTAGAAACCATTATACCTTATTATTAATAATTTCGTTAACGCTTTACTGCTACAAGTCCGGATGTATTTCAATGCAGTCCTCAGTTTTTATTATGACAAAGGAACATTTCCATAGTATGGGGGAAGAGCTGTATGATTACTAAGTTAAAACAATAGGGAATTATTAGCCAATCACAATACAGATTGAAAAAATAAATGACTATTAAATTTATTTTAAGGTATATTTTTCAATGACTCAATAACAATATCTTTTTCATAAATCATATTTCCATTAAAATGAAGTAATTCAGTCATATATTCCATCTCTGATGAGGTTATATTGTTATAGGTCTTCCTCCTAGTCTTTATTGACAAGAAAATTGTTGCTAAGTTACACACTAACACAAGACAAGTGGCAGGGGGCAGAGAGAAAATTCATGGGGATGGGGATGCTCAAAACAAATGTTTTGAGACTAATTTGATCAAGCACATTTACTTTTTAATTGAAGATTTAACTTTGTCATACTGTTGCATACTTTCAATCTACCACCTGGCATTATTAGAAAGTAATGTAAATAAATTCTCTATCAAACTTAAACAAGTATAGCAGATGAGAATACACAATTCTTATTCTTTCATTCCCTTTCTGTTACATTTCTATAGTGTTACTGAGCCTTCAACTATTTTCAAATCAAGTAAGTAGTAATTGAGGACTTCCTCTGTGCAATTATCTACCTAAATTAGCTGTGTATATCCCTGCCAAGTATTCCCAAGATAACCTTGGGTATATGAAGGACTGTATGTTAGTTTGTTCACTTTTATTTAGGATACTATGAAATGGGCCATTTAATTCAAGTAATGAACTTCGTAAGGGACATTGGAATGCCCAGCCATTTTAAAGAAAGTTCCTTTTTTTTCAATATTAAAGCATTAAAAATGCTAAAATGAGGCCCTTTTTGAAGAACTGTAGGTCTTCAAAATTGAACTGACTGGTAATATATGAAAATATGGCTTGTAAATCTTTTCATGGTGAAGAATGTCTTACTTATTTTTTAAATATACTGTCTATCCTTATATTAGTGTAACGTATCCAGACTTATTATAGAAGTGTTTTGTGATATCACTAGGCTTTGTACATTTAATATTAACTTGGCTTTATTTAGATCAATTGCTTACCCCAAACAATCTGGGTATTTTAATTCTACTTTCAAATTAGTGTTTGTTATATTTGAAATGACTTGAAATATATAGTCAATTAGAGTTTGTATGTTTATATGAGAATTGTCATTACAGTGATATTTGCTGGATGATATTTGAAAGACAGATATAACCTATTTGAGCAAAGAACATGCCACATCACCTAAGCCTAATGTTTTTCAAACTTTAATGTACATATGAATTACTACAGTTTTTATAAAAATGAGTATTTTCATTCATTAGGTCTTAAAGGTTCTCAAGACTGTATTTATAATGCTGCTATATTGGGGACAAGTTTTAAGAGGCAAGGTTCTAGAAACAGAACCCATTTTGAGTCCAACAGACTCCATCTTTTCTCAGAGCTGCCATAATGAGACTTCAAGGTAAAAATTAGCAGCCTAATTCACAGACTTCTTTTTATGTATCATTTGTTATGTAAAAACAAAACCCACCAGCTTCCTGTTCTCTCCTTATTGATAAGCAGGAAAGTCATCTGCTGATTGTTGTAATGACCCCACATTGCAACACTGTCTGAAAACTGTCAACCAACACAAAATTTCAAACAAATGACCCAAGCTTATGCCCCTTGATCCTTTAAGCCACACCCTCCCTTATGGCCTGTCCCTGATGGAACACACCTTAGGATTACCCCAGGGTTGTGAACCTGGATCAAGAGCTCTGTTCTAAAATAAACACTTATGGTCTGATTATTATCTAAATTGACATAGAAAAGTCAAACAACTATAACTGCAGCATGTTTATTTCTACTTTCCTCTGCTCAACAAGCACCAAAATACTATTCAATGTTTTAAAGTGAATACAATGTAAGTCCAATGAGAAAAAAAAAAAAAAAATGAACCATTCCATATTATGTTTTGGCTTCTATTTGTATAAAAAGGAGAAGTGAGGTTACCGCAAAAGTTACAGGATAAATCTGGAGATGTCAGACTTATTTAGAGTCATCACATATATTTTAATGGATTTCATTGAAATCCTTGTCCCACACAAATATATGTATTTATTTCATTTGAAATTTACTGTCTTTTTGTTATGAGACTCCTGATAAAACCATATATCAGACTTAAGGTTTATCTTGACTTCTTTAGTGATATGCCATTTTTTAAAATATATATAGTAAGGCCCTCCCTGGTGGCGCAGCGGGTTAAAGCACAGCACTGAGAATCTGAAGCCACCTCCGCATGAGTTCGATTCCCACCTGCCGCCTGCCCAGGAGGTGACTACATGGCGAGCCAGACCTCTCCTGACCCGCCCGCTGCTTCCCTCAGCAGTGTACTTCGTCGATCTGCCTGTTCTGCTCCCCACTCTGTCTCTGGTGAAGCCTCTCACACCCCTGAGCCTCTGGCCTGTACCCCAGTTCTGTATGCACAAATAAATAAATAAATCTTTAAAAAAAAAAAACAAAAAAAATATATATAGTAAAACAAAATAAAAGTTATATTCCCTAGTGATCAAAAAAAAAAAAAAAAGACACATGTCAAGTTGTTAATTTGGAGTGGAGAATTTCTTTTAGTTAAACAAATTACATAGCTCTTCCATTAAAACATATCTACAAAATTCACTTAATGAATGAAACCCTCTGAGTGGTAACAATTCAACTCCCATGCTTACCAAACAGTAGATTTTCATGTTGATAAATTTTTGACACAGGCAAATTTCATCCTCTGTGCTTTCATGTACCATAGGACAATAGATTTTTAAAATAAAGGAGAGCAAATTCAACTACATTAGAAAAATAAGGACATGATTTTTTTAATGAAAGGATACCAAATCTGTTAAAAAATGTGAATGTTATGAAATAAAGTAACATTTCATAGATATCTTAGAGGAAATATAGCATTTCAAATTATAGCCAAAAGACAAAAGAGTTTTGCTGTGTTAAAATGTTTATGGATGGGTCTCGTTTGATAATTTAGCCTGTCGGATGTGACTTTCACAGTCTGTTGGCAGTTTGTAGGCAAGCCATCACACCTGTGACTCTGTGGTTGATTAATGAGTCTTTCAGCTCATTGCTACCATCTGAAAAGGTGCTATGGCCTTTCTGAGCTTCACTGGTTTATTCGCCTTAAACTGCAATCCTGCTGAGGTATCTTGGATTAAAAAAAAAAAAATCACACCTGGTTAAAGCTAATGAAAACCTCAATATGTCATTTTCTAGACAAGTCAAAAACATGTAAAACTAGACAAAAGATGTATTCAACTAACAGGAATGTAGTTTTGTCACAACCTGCCAATCTGAAGCATAACACAAAAAGCTTTCCTCAATGACATATTTCAGTGTCAACTTCTAGAGTGATAACACCGAATTCTCTATGCTATAAGACTTATACAATGCCTGCTCTTTTGCTATATATAATATCTATGTTATCACAACTAGAAAGGTTCTGGCTTATAAGGAGATACTCAGTTGGCTTCAATTATCTGTAACAATTAGCCCAATTGGGGAAAATTGAAGCCTTGTTTCAAGATCCCACCTTAGTTTACCACTTCTTGTAGACTGTCTCTTAACATTTTGTCCCATGCAAGGCAGCCTGACAACTGCTTTCCCCTTAAATCCTGCTCTGGGGACTGAAGGTTATATTAAAACAAAATACTTTGCTTCCTCTTTATACTCTAAAATAAAGTGTGAGCTCGAGAAGGGAAGGAGGAAGGCAGCAAAGCAGAGAGGTGGGAGACAGAAAAAAGAGGGGGCAAACTGAAAGGAAAGAACTAGAAGTCTGCTTCTCCTACTGAGCAAAGTGGCTGCATTTAGGGAAACAAGGAAGAAACATTTTTCCCTTCTTGGGGCTTCATTATCTTCACTTCTGAAGCACTATAAGTTTCCATATTGTCAGCAGTACCTAAGTATTAATATTTATCATATGGTAAATTCCTAAATTCTTTAGTTAGTGGGCCATCAGTTCTTCCACTGGCTACATATAAAGTACAAGGTTAGTTCTATTTGGTGACAGGGGAAATAACACCCTCCATACTATCAGTAAATGGATAGTAAAGAAGCAAAAGGTTTCATTCCAGAAATTACATTTTCTGATCCGTGATATTGACAAAAATTTGTATCAATAAATATCCCCTGAACAGGAGGATATACCTGCATGATTTTCTGGGGCAGTTATTCAGAGTTCTATCATCATGTTTCATCTGAAATGAAATTGACAAAATACTATTTCTATACTTTTTTTTTATAAAACAGGAAAAGAAGCATTTCTTCTATTTTATTACAGATATATCTTCACAATTATTTACTAAGAACAAATCTTCATAAGTTACAATTATTGCTATTTTTCTAATTGCCTATGTGATGCCTATTCTAAGTATCATGAAATAAAAACTATCTAGGGATCTCATAACTTTCATTTGTAACTTTTTCATGTTTATTTGGAAGGATTAATTTTGGCTGATAAAAATACTGATTTCCTCAAGAACTTAACTGAATAATATCCGTGATTACATTTTAAGTATGCATGAAGTGTTAATCATTTAACAAATTTTCATATTGTTGTATCAGTAATTTCTGCCTTGAATGAAAAGTTAAGTGAGATGCAGAAATTTTAAAGTGTGCTCCATTTCAGAGGTTAATTGGTTAGTGAGAGCCCCAAATATTGTTTTCTTCTTCTTTTATGACACAATTACCAAATTTCAATGTATACCCAAAGCTAAGTACTACCATTCTATATAATAATCTTCATTTTATTTTGCTGACCTAAAAGAATAAAGCACTTAATCCTATCAGAGAAAAGATTTCTCAAATTAAGTTGGAAAATTAAATCATTGGTCTACGGGATTCTTAGATCTCTTACTTTGGGTTGTAAGAAAATATGCTGGGATATGAGGCAGAAATCATGGCCTTTCTCAGCTACCTACTAGCTCTGACTTCAACAAATCCCTTAATAAAAATACTTTCTATATTACAAAGTGAGAAACTTAAGGTTCTTCATTTATTTAAAGTTTTTTTAAAAAAAAAGATTTATTTATTTATGCATACAGAACTGGTGTACAGGCCAGAAGTACACAAGTAGTGAGAGGATTCACTAGACAGAGTGGAGCAGGACAGACAGAATGACTGAAATACACTGCTGAGGGGGAAGCAGTGGGTGAGACAGGAGAGGTCTGCTCCGGAGTTGGGGATGGAACTCACAGGGAAGCAGCTGTGGCTGGCTTGCAGTGCTGCACTTTAACCTGTTGAGCTACCAGGGAGGGCCCAAGATTCTTCCCTTTAAAAGCACTTTCTCAAGTAATTTACAGAATGCAGAATGGTTCCAACTGCTTAAGTACTAAATAAGAATACTTATTTGAATCTGCATACTACAGTAGGCTGAGCAAATGTGTATCACTCAAACCATTGTTCTCTGCTCATGTCTGTGTCAGACATTACTACAGAAAAAAACAAAACAAAACAAAAAACAAACAAAAAAACACTACCCACCTATAACTTGCATTCAAGATAAAATTACTTTCCATTTAATACTTTATCTGTGGAAGGAGTTCAACACATGTCACCCCATACATAATAAGCTGCTTTGGTACATTTATTAATCTGCACTAAAGACACTTGAAAAAATCAGCCAGCACAGAGAAAGGACTTTCTCTGGCTTCACTTTATCTGCCTAAAGATGCCTCCTCCAAAGTGAACTTAATTGTCTTGCATCCTTTTCCCTAAGAGTTTAATCAATCAGGGAATATTTCCTCTTATCACAGGAAGAGACTAAAAATTGACACCACATGCAGGCTAACTTTGTCACAAACTGTCATACCTCCCATTTATTTTTTTAAGGGTCCATTTATCTTTCCTAAAATCCATTTACTCTTCTTTAAATGGTCTACATCACTTCTTCCTGTCCCCTAGATGCTATCTAAGCTCTTAAATCTTGCTGTTTTGGGTCTTTTGTCCTACTACTACCCATATGCTTCTACTATTAAAAAATAAATGCCTTTTATCCTATTAATCCACTGGCTGTCAATTTACTTCACAGACTCTGCTATCAAGGAGAGGGAAGGGGAAGTCTTTCCTTACCTACACTGTTATTTAAAGAAGTAACAGAAAAGTCAGTAAGGGACTCTAAGTATCCAGAAAGAATTAAAAAGTGTTGTGTTCAAACCCAATGACACACCATAATTCACAATATGTGACAGGCATAGGACCTTGGAAGGATGGTCCACTCAGCAAACACACTTGTTTGTCACAACCTAGCTTCTGAGGTCAATTCACCTCAAAGGGGAAAATTGCCAGATCTGAAAGCACTTTTCATTATAAATTAGTAAAATGGAATTCTGTTTTTCTAACTCTCTTGTGAATTACATTAATATGAGTCAATATTCCTCTATGAAGACAAACTAGCAGTCTTTCAAAGCTTAAGATCATCACAGCCAGGTTGACAGCATTAACAAAATCATGTCCTTCCCAAGAGGTCTGCGGGACCTGTAGCAATGAAGCCTTCAGTGAAGAAAACACTTGCAAATGTAATACAAATCACTAAAACAGTTTCTAGATAAGACTTTTTTATATATACTTAAATGTAAAGGAAGCTTTTTAAAAAAAGTGTCCAAACTTTTGTGCTTTTGCATATTTTTTCATTTAAAAAATAATTTACATAAATGTTGTAATGATACAATTAGGACAAAAGACTCGAAGCTCTTTGAGGGCAGGGCCCCCTTTCTTACAGTCCTAGATGCCATCTTTCATGATAAATCTTCTAGCACAAGACAGACTAGTCACACCATCTGCTGCCTCCAGGGAGACTAGTTGCACATTTCAAAGTATGGCAGCATTCCACTATAGCATAATGAAGAAAATGAAAAACATATTAGCAAACTGAACACTTTGGGGAAATTTCATTTTCAAATTGTGTGCTGTTTTGCTTTTAAAGAAGTAAAATTATTAAATAAAATGTGTGAGAGGAAGCAAATATTCTTCCTGGTAGCAAAATTATGAATGCTTTTACTTTGTGAAAAATAGCATAATTTCCAATGAATGCATTGAAATCACACAAGCATCAACATCCTCAGAGTAGTTGTGAACAAGTATCTATAGCTGATAGGTATATATTTTTACTGAAATCAAATTTCAGTCCTTTAAAACCCCTTTAGATTGACTAAATTAGAAAACTGAATGATCAATTAGGAAACAATTCCAGTTAGTTTTATTTTCAACCCCCTTTACAGTCTCTAAATTTCAATTGAGGCTAACTCAGAACAGGAGTTCAGAACCACAAACATCAACACACTGACTTACAAGCATCACTACCTCTCTCAGGCATCCCCACCACTATCAGGTAACTTTTACAGTCCAGTGAGAAATGAAAGCCCCAAAGAACAATCCACAAGTACACTGAGAGATTAAGGCCAAGATGAATCAGGTGCACCTCTCATACTTGACCAAGGCCAGTATTAAACTAGCACATCTTGTCTGAAGAGCCATCCATCATGTGCCAAGAGTGCTCCCAGGAAGGCACATACCATCCAGGCCGTATAAATACAAGGCAAATAGAATTTTAGTGACAGCCAACAAGGCCATTTGATCTATGTGTCACACTGGCCCTGCAATTGCTTACACATGCCTGAAACCCTGAGTCAGATGAGGCCAAGGATTCAAAAGAATATAACTCCTTGAAAGAGCCCCAGTTATAGGCCTAACAGGACAGGCCTGCCCCTCACTCGAGTCAGCATCTGACTTTGTCCTATGTGGCTTTATGTTCATTCATGGAGCTTATGTGATTCAATAAGAACAAATTCAAAAGTGAAAACTTCAGTAGAGAGACTATTACTCTCACCAAAGTAAGTAGAATGCAACATTCTGCTCCACTGTTGTGTTACTGTCTATGTGAAACTGTCCTGATCACCTATCACCAAGGCTACCTGGCTGACACATGTTAAAATGGCAATCGACTCAACTGGCAAATACCATCACTTTCTGAGTGTCTTTCCTGACTGTCCTTGAGGTTGGTTGGCCAGTTTTCCCTCTCCTTTGTGATCTTTCACTATATTCTATGGTAACTGGCATGAATCTCTATTATAGCTACAACCTCTGATTTTTTTGGTCTGTCTCCCCTAGATTCTGAGTTGCTTGACAGCAGGGGCTGTGTCTGGCTCATTTTTTTATCTGCTGTGCCTAGTGAATGTTTGATGGATGGATGAATGAGCAAACAGTCACAGATCCATTTATTTACTCAAAGTCTTGCTGGACTGAATAATGGGATGGAAGGATTCTTACAAACAACAGGCTATTTTGTGGGTTACATCATACTTTACTTTCACTACTAGCAAATGTGTTTAATAAAATAACATGAGACTGGACTGCCCTTTATACAAAATTATCTATTTCCACAGAGTCTTAAGCTATCTTAAGTCGTTTGTAGCTGTGGCTTGCTAAAGCAAACATGTAGCTGTTCATCACTGGCTTTGGGCTAAGACACAGAAATACATACAGCAAAGGCCTAACTGTGAGGATGAGCCCTCTGCACATGTGGTGGTAAATATAACCCTAGTCAAGTTGCTGACTCTTGTGCAAATATGGTCAGCCAAAACCAATTCTCTTACCCTAGGACTCTGATACCACTCGGTTTTAATTCATTAACCAGCAATTATCAATTACATAACAATAAGAGACCCACCAGCTTCCAGTCAATGTGCAAACTGCACAGTTCTTTGTGGCTCCAGGAAACTTTCATTTTCCAGGAAGCTAGAATATTCCATTTTTGCTTGTTATTTTTCTAAATCACAAGAATTATCCCAATAATTTCTTCTTTAAAAATTCCATTTCAGGCCCTCCTTGGTGGCGCAGTGGGTTAAAAGCACAGCACTAAGAAGCTAAAGCCACTTCCGCATGAGTTCGATTCCCGCCTGCCCCGGAGGAGATCCACATGGCAAGGCAGACCTCTCCTGACCCGCCCGCTGCTCCCCTCAGCAGTGTACTTCGATGATCTGTCTGTTCTGCTCCCCGTTCTGTCCCTGGTGAATCCTCTCACCGCCCCTGCACCTCTGGCTTGTACCCCAGTTCTGTATGCCTAAATAAATAAATAAATCTTAAAAAGAAAACAACTTTAGACTGGGTACCAAAAAAGCAAGAGCTGTTTGTATGATTCTTTCATTTTGTACTTTAGAGGCAAAGTGCTGAGTGAGAATTCTGAGATGCGTGTTCTCCCGGGGCTCACAGTCTTTGTGGGAGTCAAAGGTAACTAAAAAACACCCCTGAGACTCAAAAGGCACCATATGCCGAATATTAGTTAGCTGTGTAACTTGGCCTACAAATGCCCTGAGAATTTGGAAAATGGCAGATTTTAGAGAGCCCTGGGCCAAGAGTGAGAGTGAGTGAGGAAACTCAACTAGTCTTAGAAAAATGAGGAGTCTCTGTCTCTATGGGCAGATGTCTGAGTTATTTCATCAGGGATGCAGGTGCTTTCCACTCAGATCATGTGTCCAGATCCTGAGTACCTCGGAATCGACAGCTGAACACAGGACTTAGTACACAGCAGATTTTTATGTTCTTTGACTGAATGTAACAGATTGGCTCTTCTTAAGCACACCTTCCAAAGTGTTGGCTGATGAACTGTCAGACATCAGCTTCTTAAGCTTCCCCCAGACCATGCATCACACTAGCACCTGACAAAAAGAGTCCCAGCTCATCTCTTTTCTCATTTCTGCTTTTTGTACTTGATTCCCTCTGCTTCCATTTTGTAATTATCTGGATGCTTAGGCTGTACCTTACCTTTTTGTACCCGGTTTTATAATTACCCCTATAGTTTGTCTTCCCAAAAAGAAGAATCCAACAATAGCTAGAAAGAATCATAATTGATATTTATAAAGTATATCCAATGATCCTAGTCTTGTGCTAAATGCTTGCTGGAGGTTCACTTTTTTTCTTTACAAAAGATCACAAAGATATGCTATGATTTCTATTTACAGGTATGAAAATGGAGATTTAGATAAAGTGGTGGAAAACCAATTTTAAGCATGATTTGTCATAACACCACAGTAGGTGGAAGGATCGTGGGCCTCATCACAAAGGTAGACTTTATGACTAAAAAGATGAGATGAAGGAGTTATAATTAGGGCTGAGTTTGTGCTTGGTACAATATAGAACCACTGTAAGTTTTGAAGTACAGAGCGATAGGAAAAAATAAACCTAGAAATCTGTATTTCACACTAACTCTTATCCCTGTATCTGGCAAGTTATAAACAGTATACCCATATCACTTTATGTCTTATCTTTATCATAGCAGCATCAGCAAGTAACCTACACATTCATAAAAATGTAATGTAAAAATAAAAACAGAGCAAAAATCTGGAAGAGAGATGAGGCTAAACTATATAAAATCAAGATGGTATAATGCTGAGTCAATAAAAATAAAAATTGTCTTTCCATGCATGGATGACAAAAATAGATTTTATGACAAATTTAAAATCAAATCAAATATAAATACAGACTCCTCCTTCAGTGTCACTGTGCAAAAGAATGTCTATGTTGTGTATATAAAAAGTGAATGAGAAAGATAAAGGCTTGAATTGGTGGAATTAGAGCACAAACATCATATGTGTCTGTTTTAAAATGTTAATGGTACTCGCTGTTGATTTTAGTAATAAAGGAAAATTTCAAGGAGAAAAACATTAATCCATTAGAGATACAAAGATTAAAAATTAAGGCTAGAGTGAGCAGGATATGCTGGCATGAGTGGATGATGACACTAAACTTCGAGAGTGGAAGCACTGACAGAAATGAGTAAGGGTTATAAGAAAAAATTAGAGGGAAAACTCAGGGGTCTAACAGAATATAAATGACAGAGATGGGAACTTTGCAAAGCAAGTCTTTATTTTAGGCTGAGGCCAGAAATAATGTTAGTGTCAGGAATACAAATAATGCAACTCTAAAGAAGCCATTTTCAGATGAAGATAATTAGGATAAGACTTTTATATAAGTTGAAACTTGTTATGCTGAGATCTTATTACAGTGCCAAACCCAAGTGTGTGTCATTTCAGAAAGACCAAAAAGGGGGAAACTTACTAAAAGCATCCAGGGAGACAAGGGCATATGCAGCACGATATTTCTCATAGTAGCATAAGACAGAAGATAAAGTGATCATACCACCCAGCATTCCTAGGTTACCATCCCAGCAAAATCATAGCCTGGGTTATGCAAAATCTATTCATAAACATATAGAGACTTCCACTAAAACACTGGAAACAAATACAATTACCAAATACTGAAACAACCCAAATTTCCTTTAACTTGTAAATAGACCAACAGAGGCACCTTCATACCATGAACTGCTATCCTATAATAACAACAAATAAATGGAGGAATCTCAGATGCATTATACTGAGTCAAAGCAGCCACTATACCATTAAATAATATGTCACTTGCGATCATATAATTCTATTGCAGGATATTCTTGTAAGAAGAAAACTACAGAAACAGAGAGAAAAGTGATTGCCACAGATTGGGATGAAGGAAAGAAATGGTGACAAATCTTTATTTTGACTGGATGATTGTTAAACTACACATGTGTTGTAACTCAGAACTGTAAAGAGTAAATTTTCCTTTATATAAATTTTGAGAATAAAATATAAATATATATTATACATATTCACATACATATAATAAAATGTAAAAAACAAAATGATTTTAAGGTAGAGGTTATAACATATCACATAAAGGTGATTAATAGCAGAACTAAAATTAAAATTTCATTAGCAAAGCTTGCAGGGGGCAGGGAAGAAAACATAATGTGAGTTCAATTCTACACTTTTCTTTTTTAAAGATTTATTTGTGCATACAGAACTGGGGTACAGGCCAGAGGCTCAGGGGCGGTGAGAGGCTTCACCAGAGACAGAGCGGGGAACAGACAGGCAGATTGACTAAGTACACTGCTGAGAAAGCAGCGGGCGGTCAGGAGAGGTCTGCCACGCCATGTGGTCACCTCTGGGGCAGGCAGGAATCGAACTCATGCGGAAGCGGCTTTAGATTCTCAGTGCTGTGCTTTAACCCGCTGCACCACCAGGGGGTTATTTTATTATTTTAGTTCTTTTTTTTTTTTTTTTAAATTAGTGGTATAGTCTATTCCTTAAATATATAACCGCAAGAAATTAAAATAGAAGCGGTTCAGGTGGTTACAGCGGTAGTGGGTAGTATAACTGAAGAGTTCGGAAATTTTCATAGTTTACATTCAGAACATTTGTACTTCATGTACCATTTGACAAAAATATATGCATATGTATTATCTGTAGTTTAATTACAAAACAAATTTTGTGATTTTATTAATACAACTGTTCTGCACATAAAAATCTTTTTTCACCAGATTTCATATTATGGAAGAAAAGATCAAATTTAGATCCAGCCCCTCAGGGTGCATCAAGATGAAAGCTTCATTGACAGTATAATAAAGAACTAATTTTAAATCTGAAACACAACAAAAATACTATAATAAAAAAGTACTGTAATTTATTATCAGTTATTCAGATTTGTTATCACTACATTTAATTGTATTTTCTCTCATAATTATGTCATAGTAAAAATGTCTTCAAAAGTATCATTTTTTCTTTGTGTTCACATAGAAGCATAGCGATAGTCAGTGATGACCAATAATCTTGCAAGCTACCAATGTTTCTTCATAGTTATACAAACTGAGTCAATGGATATGTGAGAGCTACACCTGGCAGAACCTCTGCTAAAAATTTTAGTAGGAAACCATCGTAGAGACTTTGGAGTCTAAGCAGTATTTTACAGGGGAAAGACTTAAAGAATAGTTATTGAAAAAAGAACGTACTCATTCATACAAGCAAGCTTTTAATAGCTTTTGATCCACTGCAAGAACTCAAAGTGCTAGTATGTGAATGTATAATTAGGTAGGAGAAAATTCATTACAAAGTGAATTTTGGTTCAATTTGACAAGCCAAAAGAAAAAGGGAAATCTCCCATGGCTGCTTTTGAGAAAATCATTATACCTTCCTTTCATCAAAATATTGCCAATTCTGCATTGCTGTCAATAGCATTTAGCATATTTACTTAGGTTGTCTGTTTTCTACATCACTAAAGTTACAGACCTTTAAACCCTATCCCTGTTAACGTAAGTAACACGTTACATGTCTTACATCTCGTACATATTTAAAATCACTCTTCCCATCACCACTGCAGTAGTCGTGGTAACGCACCACTAACATTTCCTGCTGTAGTTAGCATAGGTGTCTATGACCCTGGCTGTCATTCTTCTGCTTCTACCACTGCAATTGGGCTCAGGCCATGCTTCTCCCAAGCCTATGACAGGTGGTTTCTGAACACAGTGAAGGTACCAGTGCCAGCTCTGTTCTGCAGGAAATGAGACATTTAGCTGAAGGAGTCTTATTGGCTTTGTCAAAACTCTTAGATCATTAATCCGATGTAAAGGTTTCCCTGACTATTCGTGCTTTCTCCTCTATCATTCATGTGTCTTTCTCCCCTCAAAATGTATACCATTAATCTCACTCTAGCATCTACTTGAGGGATTTAAATGACACTCTCACTCTGAAGAAATGAGCATGATAGCTCTCTACCTAATCTCTGCAGCACATGATCTTGAAGGAGAAAATTTAACATACCTAAATTTTTTGCCAATTAGGAACAGATGTAGCCACACCACCAAGCAAACCTGAGAGCATCTTTTACAACTGCGATGTATAATCACTGCCTCCTTCACTAATGGTAGTCTCTAACCAACTTTCACTCCTTTTAATTATCCTGTCCCTCTATATCCCAGGCTTTGTTAATATCCTCAGATAACTCTCTGCTCTTGTCACACCTTTGTTTAAAGGCTTTATGGTTCCCTTGGATCTGATGGTTAACGTCAAACTTTTTTTCCAATGAAATTATTTTTATTGAGGTACCATGGGCTTACAACTGTGCATATGATTTAGGGGTTTAGGTTCACACCTTCAGATATACCCAGACTTCTACTAAAGCACACATAATCCTTCACCAAAAGTCCACTGATTTCTCACCCTCTCCCTTCCAATACCCCATCCTCCCTCTCAAATCTCAAGGATTTGTTTTTAGTTTGGTTTTGTCTTTCCCTTTGTTTCTCTATATTCCATGTTATCAGTGAAATCATCTGGTATTAAGTCTTTCTCTGCTTGAGAAAAGCTAAACTGCTTAGCCCTCAACCATACACAACCTAGACAGATATCTCATCTCTCAAATTTTATCTAGAAGAGAGTTGTTTGTATAGTGCCATTAGATGACTGATTTCTCTGGGATAGTAGGTGGTGGCAAGCCAGTTGTTGAGAGGGATATAGGGATTTGAAGAGAGGAGACAGATCTGTGACAACCAAAGTAAAAATCCAAAATGAATTTAAAGCATAATAGAGCAGCTTTTAAGAACTCTGTGATGTGCATACAATTCTCTGGTAAATTGTTATAAAATTCTGTGGCAAATTGTTATGTTATTCTACATAAGTGTTGTTCACAAGAGATGTTAAAAAATGTTTACATTCGAATAAGCTAAGTTAATCTTAGAGAAGTGGCAGAGAGAAGTGGTTGTAAGAACACGAACATGCACCAGAATCCTAAAGTGGTGGGCCTCTGTCCTGAGTTTCCTTAGTAGGAAAATAATGATCATATGTTCTCTTTAAGGTTATGATTAGGTTTACAGTTAAATCTATGTATGCAATTTATTTCAATTATTTCAGTCACATGACACATGTTCTCTGTGTTTGTGATCTTCATTATCATCAGTGTTTACAGTAAGTATATAATAAAAAATTGGCCAAACATAAAATTGCCAGTTATATGGTGAAAAACAATGTGCAGTATGTTAGTTATATTTCAAAACACTGAATTACATGCTTCAAAGTTTCTAACAGTAGGTCATAAATGTTCTTGCTGCAAAAAATAAATGGTGTTTATGTAAGATGATGGAAATGTTAGCTAAGGCTACTGTGGTAATCATTTTACAATATTTAGCAAGTGGACACATCAAATCCCTTATACTTACAAAGTGTGTCACTTATCGCTGAGGAAAACTGGAAAGAAAGCAACTAACAATACAGTGTGGTAGAAAACACACTGGGTAGAGTCAGAAGTCTTCATTTTGAATACCATACCGCCATTTAATATTTGTGACCTTGGGCATGTCATTGAATGTTTTATAACCTCTCTAGTACTTGTCTCTCATTACATAGCTGTATTGTGGGACAAAGGAGATTTGTGTGGACAACATATACAAGGTATCAATCAGAAAACATAGGTTTACGGGTTCATTTGATTCATGTACCAAACAAACCCTAACCACTGAAAATCCTGATATCAGTGTACTAAATTTTTACATCCTAAATGTAACAAATAATGTCTATAAAAAAAATCCTGCTTTAGGGTGTAAGGATGGCAAGGGAAACCATCGTATTTGAGAAGGTGGGTTTGGTAGATAGGCTTACTGAATCTGAGGTCTTTAGGTGGAGGAAAAGGGAAGGTTTCTAGGGAACTAAAGTATGGGGGGAAAAACCCCAAATTTTCATTGTGAAGGCACACATAATGTATGTAATGGTTCAGAGGTATGTACTCATAAAATCATATTCCCCTTTTTCTTAAGCCCACTTCTCTATAACCAGGCATCCTGCTGCTGCATCAGAAATTTACTGCTGTGAACAAGTATAAACATTGTGCTAACGGCAGCACTGCCTGAGAACGACCATTGGAGAGAGCAGCGTGTGCAGTTAAAGGCCAGAGACAATATTTTCTACTCTTCACACACAAGGCGCACACACACTATAATCTGCATCAGTCTAAAGATACTTTAATGGTAATTATTATTATTATTATTAAAAGCAAACAATCAATGTCACAGATAACAGCTCTTTTAAAACACGCTTTCTAATCTGTTTCCTCTCAGATATATGGTTATTGTCCACCTGGAAAGGCCCCAAAGTGATCGCCAGAAATCTGCCACCACCACCCCTTCTGCTGTTCCTGCCATCATATTTAATTGTGTTTGCTCAACTCGAAGCCAAACTCATATGCAGTATATTTAGATGGTTAAAATAGCATAGCATTCCACTGTATTCACAGATTACTTTCAACACCACAATTCTTGGAAATTAGTCTTGAACAAATAAGGTAAAGAGAAAAGGAGCCACATAAATTTGCTCCAGTGACAAAGAAAACAATATCAAAATGGCAATCTGGAGATTCGCCATGAATGAAGGACTATAGAAAGTTCCTTTTGGTGAACTCTTCTGCAAATGCAATCACTATCTCATTCCCTACACCACATTTATTTTAAAGTAGATGAGAAAGAAGGCAAGAAGCTAATAGTAAGAAACAGTGAAAAGTACTTTTATTATTTCAAAAGATCAATGCACAATCACTGTACTTACATAGCATTAAAGGTAAAGATGGAGAACTGATATATGTGCTAATTTTTCTGAACATTTAAAGAGTCTTTTTCCTACAACAGCAAACTTACTAAATTAAAAAATGTATCATAATATATACATATATGAAACCTCTTTTCTGAAGTTTCAGATATAACACATTTCTTCAAATATCTGGAACATCACAAGTAATTAATTTGCAAAGGCTTGGTTGAATTATTTTAAGTATCATGTAAGAAACACAAATTCTATCACCCAAAAGTCAATGACTTCTCAACTGGTGGAGTCAAAAACAGTCTTTGTTGCTGAAGAGGTTGTGAGATGAATTTTCATAAATTAGCTTAAAATAAAGAATGGTGGTCTATATGTTAATCTGAGCCAAACACCACAGAATATGAAAACAGAATTCAGTTATCCTGATTGTCATCCAAATTTGGAAGTGAATAGAATATGCATATAAATTTTTCTTGAGATTTTGCAAAAATTAGTACTAATCAAACATCTTGAGAGAAAGCCTAATTCCTACTCATCTGTCAGGAACAGACTTTTCTTCTGCATTCTAAGTCTTCATGTGTTGGTTATTATAACTTGATACAGACCACCCAGAGCCTGCTATGTGTTCAAGGATTGTTCTGGATTCTGAAGACACAGCTGGACTAATACAGCTAAGGTGCTATTTTCACAGGTGTATTCTACTGTGGAGTGGAGCAGGAACTAGATTAAGAGACAACAAACAGACACTAAAATTTCAAATGATATATTATAACTCAAATAAAAAAGACTAGAATGTTTGGGTGACCTTGAGGGTCCCTTGGAAGGGTAAGACCTCCCTAAACTTAGAGTAACCTGGGGCCTCATGGACAAGATGACACTGGCCAAGAGAAAAGCTGAGGGAACTGCAAGTGCAAAGACACTGGGAAAGAGCTTGGAGAATTCAAAGAACAGAAAGAGGGCAACAAACTTAGAACATCAGGAACTGGGGGGAGATGTTTGGAGAGGAGATCTTATAGTGAGCAGACAACACATTTATGCCAAGGACTTTGGCAATCACTTCAAGATCTGTTCTACCTTTGAACTCAATACAGAGTCAAATCATGGAACAAAAGTGAGTGTTGTCCTAAATAAGGAGTCTTAAATCTCTGCTGTTAAGTGTCTAAACTACCCACCAAACACTCATCTTTTGAGACTTTATCTCCTGAGTGACTACTCATGTGGCCTTTAGACCCTCCTCCTCGCTCCATTTTCCCCCACTCTTTTCAAACCAATGAGTCCATCTCTTGGCCTATCAACTGATAGTTATTCTGAACCTCATTATAGGTGTAGGTCTGGAATTTACACACTCGTGGTAAATAATAATAAATAATATATGAGATAATGACTGCTTTATCTCACTCCCCAACTCTGCTAGTCCTTGATGACCTTATCTTTCCACACCTAAACACAGACTAATGCTGCTGCTATGTGCTGGTGCTACTATTTTCTAAGTATGTTTATTCTTTCAACTTTCAAAAACACTTTGGTATCTTTGAATTCACTTCATTTTGTCAACAGTCTCCATGAAATAGATACATATTTATCACTATTTCATTTTAAAGATGAAGAAATCCAAGTTCTCAGCAGAACTGGCTTGTAACGCCAAGAATTCTGCTTTTCACCTCCATCCTATTTGGAGCGGAGGGAGTATGGGTCATTATAAGCCTCTGAATCTTGAGAGAGAAAGTCCACAGATGGTCTGCTAATTCCACTGAATTAAACAGGCAAAGAGAAATTTAGGAGGTAAGTAGAAAGGATTCCTGTCTCTGAAATTGTTTCATATTGTATATTTGAGTTCACTCCTCTTCCCGATGTTATGGCCTCACATCATAGCCCTATATCTGCACTAGTACAGATATTAGTCTATTACCAATTAAGGTGAAAAAAAAAAGAGGACAAGTAACTTGTTAAATTGGTGGCTTAGGAAAAAAAAATAAATGCACATATTCAACTGAGCTGTTCTGAATTTTTTTTCTTTGACTGACTACCCTCTAAGATCATGGGTATAGGTAGGAGTATCACCTTGTGGAGCTAGATGTATGTATATACTCTTATCCTAAAAGCTCAATGTTCTGTGTTCTCATAATTAAGTGTGTTTTTTCAGATAACTTTGTTCTTAGAAATTCAAAGCACTATTTAAAAAAATCAGCATTTTTCAGATAACGAGTGTCTTAGAGAAAACAACAGAAATATCTCCCTTACCAGTTCAATATTAACCAAGTTTCATAAATAGCATTCTTAAAATAAATGGAAAGTACTAGAGAGATTAAGGCTCTCAGATGTCTTTCATCCTTCTAAGATAGATCAATTATGTTAGCTACAGCCTGTGGTTTGTGGTAGTTTGGAGCAGAATGCTCTTCATACCATTCTGTAAAAATCTAAGGTTCTTAAGATGAGATTCTAGCTGTTTCTATTAAAAATTCATGATCCTTTTATAGAAGAACTGTTTTGACCTGTTACTCTGACTAAATTTGTGGGAGTTCTTTTCTCCTACTCACTCCTATACATAACTCAGGGAAATAAACAAAAATAAGTTTGTAATATCGGTTAAAACACATTTCACTCAATAGTGAATATTATACAGAGCAAATCCAATGTTTTGAAGGATCTGTTGCCCCCAGAAGGATCTGTTGCCCACTTAGTTATGGGAAGCATTTATAGCTGGGGAAAAAAAAATTAATTTACACAAATTTAAAACTTTCCAAATAATAATATAACATCTTTTCTTTTGTTTCCAAGTGGAAATTTAATAATATCATGTAACCATAGGTTCAACAGATCTGGTTTCTCCTGTAAGTACTTCCACTTCCTATCTCTCCAAGCAACACTGGGGCAAATGATAGGAGTGTCTTGAAGGACTTATGTATGAAATAGGGTACAATTCCAGATGACCACCTGTCAGCAGACAAGTTTGTTGGGAGATACCTCTGTCCTTGATGGGGAAGCTTTCGAACTGTTCTACTTTGTCCGTAATGGGACGATGTATTTCAGGTAAGGAAAATGAACTATTAGGAAAACATCTGTGACCACACAGCTAAGCTACAGCTCTCACTGGTTAAAAAGCTGATTTTTTAAACCTTTATTTGGGAAACACTAGAATCTCTCTCTATCTTTCTCCAGACATTTTCTTACATAGCCTCATATTTCCCAGGGATGACTTGACAATTTCTACAGTGTCATGCTATTATTGTTTTTTTGTTCTGGAAAAAACATCTTGTTCATATCTTGTTACTTTCAAGATATGAAATACAATCTACATCATTAGTATAATATAGATCATTCTCGTATTTAGTTATAAGAAAACATGATACTTGAGCAATAGGAGTCTCATACATATTTATCTTATGTGAAAATATACTTGAGAGAAACATTCAGCTTTTTAAGTTTATACCTTATAATAGTCACTGAAATCTTTAAAATTATGTTTAAAAACAATAGATACAGAAAATAAATTGTGCAAAATAAACCACATGTGCTAAATTCTTAAACTGAATCACATTATTATTTTATTGGATTGTGTTGGAGTGTGTGTGTAAAATAACATACAACTGAGGTTATGGCAGGAAAGTGCCAAAATAACTGGCTGAAAAGCAAAAAATTCAATCACAACAGTTTCATTTATGTTTCCCCTGATTAGTCGAGTTGATATGGCTTGGTATTTTGTATGCAATTCATTAAATTGCTGTAAACAGAGGCACAGTATTATGATATTCATCAATGAATTTTAGTATTTGTAATGCTGAACTGTTATATACACAAGGTCAAAAATACTTAAAATTCAGATTAAAATCAACTAATTTCATCTCAAAACCTCTTGCAAATGCTTACTATGAAAAATTATTAGGAAATATATTTCATATAATTTAGAATTTTTTTCAAATATTCCCCCCGAACCCCCAGTCTTATTACCTGTTTTTCAGCAGTACACTGAAGGTCATCTTGTCCAGTCCTAGATAATTTGGCAACAAGTCTGACCAATTCCAGTTCCATTTTGTGATGGCTGACTGTTGATAAATGAGAACACACTATTGTTAGTTATTAATCAGAATTAATATGATCAGTAAATTAAAGCTCCAGCTGTGATAGACTAACTAAGAAGGAGGGGGGTCCAGAACAAGGACTTAGACAGATAACATCAATCATGTCCATAGAAGAAGGTTTTTATTACAATAAGACAGCAATTAATTTTTAAATCCATTTGGGGATGTAGTCATTATTTATAAAAATATAAATCAATTTCTTGAGTCGTTATTCTTCTGAGTATTAATGGCATTTGCCCAACAAGTTTCTCTGAGAGACTAATTCTTTGAAAAGTAAAAATAATTGGCTACTTTTTTCATATATCATACCAAGTTACAGTATTTTTTTAGTGCCCTGAAGCTTGACTCTAAAAAGAAGCAAATTTGTAAGTGCTATGACCCAGATTATAAGATGCAGCTTAACTTTGAGTGTGATATTAATGTTATTATTCTGGCTAAGAGGAGGCTTTAAAGAAAATATAAAGACCTATAAATGTAAATACTATAAATGATTCTTTTTTTTCTTATTGAATAGATAATTTCACAACAGATTAAGGAGAAAAATTGCTGTGAAAGATAATCTCATAATTCAGAACTGAATAAAACATGCCATTTATTTAAATGAAGTGAGGATAATTTAACAGCTATAATGATTATTTATGGTTTGGAGCACTCTGTACAACACAGAAAAGCAGCCAATAAACTCAAACTTAAAAACAGATCTAGTTTTAAAGTGTTATAGAAGTTCATGTTTCTTAAAACCAAATAATTTTAATAATAAGAGTCCAGGCTGATGTTTAAAAGCCAACAAGAACTATGTCCTGTCACCCGCTGATTAATGGGGCACTAAAATCTTGTCATAGAACAGGAGAATTCTGCCTAGGATTGTCAGTCTTTGAAGGTCTTATTCTACCACAGTATTGATGAATGTAGACGAGAGCCTTAACAGGCATGGTAAAATATTATCTGCATCCCCAATTAGGCCATTGTTTTAATTCTTATTTTCCTTAGCACTCTAGGTCAGGCAATTCTTTTCTTCTCTCCAGTTACTTCAAATAGGCTGTCGAGAGCCATCCAGGAAAAGGCACTGCAACTTTAGATTTTAAATAGTTTGAAATAAAGATGATCTTTTGAATGCAACCACTGAAACATGCACCTTAAACAATGGCATAATCTGACATTAAAAAATGTGTGGTATTTATCACTCTGACTTTATTCCAAATATCCTGACTTTAATATGAGGAGCAAATTCATTAAAATTCAGGAATGTTTTTTGGGTGGTAAAAAAGCAAATTTATCTCATGCCACTTACAATAGGAACTCCATGCACTACTTAGAAATACTTTAAATGATTTTACAATTTACCTCAAAAATTAAATAGTCAAAGATTGCAAGGTGTTTTGTGAGTTTGCATATTGGGCGGCTGAGTTCTGGCAAGGAGGGGAGGATTGTTATGAAATGCCTGGTACTTCAGGCCTTCTGTAGACATAGCCTAACAGATGTTCCCTCTGCCACGATGAACTGACCAGGTCAAAAGTTAAATTTTGCAGACCAAACATATGAATCAGTTTGACAAATAGAAAGAAGGTAAAATAACTTTCAAAGTCAATTTGTGCAAACCATACAAACAAGAACAAGCCTTTATCTTACTTGTATAAAGAAATACATTTAAATTAAATTTACCATTTAATTTCCACATACCTGATCGAGCATGTTTTCACTGAACACCTTGTACACATGGAAAGGGTTAAAGGAAGAAGGCTGATCCTCCACACTCCTCAAGGTCATATTTAAAGGTCTGATGGGTAATAGCTTTCCCTCTGAACCACTCATAGAAAACAGCTGCTCTTTTAAATACTCCTTCAAGGAAAAAAAAATTACAAGTCATGATGGTGAGAAGCATATATTCTCTTTAAAAATAAGCTGATCAATATCAAAATCTACCCTTTCAGCACATTTGCTAGATTACAGTGTATTACTTGCCTCGGGACAGAATACATTTTCAGAAGAAACATAGCAAAGTACCAATCAGGATTGCAATAAACCCATCACAAACAGGTTCACCTAATATATAGGATAGATTAGAAAACCACTTACAAACACTTACATAATGAATGTATGCTGGGTATGTGAGAATCTTTTTAATAAGCATTGTCCTGTTACTGGTTCATGTGTTAACATGTCTGGTTACCAACACTTAACTCAGGTGCATGATTATTCACAGTAGAAGATTGCTCATTCATTCATTATGTGTAGTTGCTACCTACTCTGTACTCAGCAGAGCGCAAAGTACTTTGATATTTCACTGTACGCAGCTTCACTCTATGTAGAATTAATTATAACACAAGCTCCCAAATTCAATTTTCATGTTGTGGACTGAAAAATATCAAGGTTGACTAGAAACTCAAAATATGTCATTTGAATTCTCCATTGGCAGCCTAGGCAAAAACACCAATCTACCCACAAAAAAAAAAAAAATACGGTAAACAATTCAAAGCTATTTTTATAGTAGTCTTTCTGAAAGACAACAAATTGAGATGATGAATGTTTTCCAAGTTATCAAATGCCTACTTTTAATAAACATGCCATCCTTTTAAAGTAAAACTAGATAAGTATCCTCTTGGCTTTTAGATTGTCATAATATAGTCTTCTAAGTTACAGTTAGGACTCAATGACTAAATTCAAAAGATTGAAACTAACCAGGCCTTTGGAGGTCATCTGGGATATTCTTGCTACTCAAAGTCTACAGCATTGACCAATTGAAACTGCCTCACCCGGGATCTTGTTAGACTCGCAGAATCTCAAACCTCACCAAATCATAATCTTCTTTTTAACAAAGAGATTGCTAGGCATGTGGAAGTTTGAGAAGCTCTACCCCACACCACATTACAACGGTTGACTCTAACAGGTGGAGGCACCAATCTAAGGTCATGCTGGGGTAAGCTGTAGAATCTGGGCAAGAAACAATAGAGCTGGGCCCAGATCACTGTGCTTTCCCTATGCCTCTCTAACAGCATAAATAGAAATGCTCACTATTCACCTTTGAAAGCAAATTTCAGATCCTAAGGTTCTTTGGATGTAGGAAAATCACTACTTCCCAACAACAGTCATTTCTCAAACTTGCCCCTCATGAAAAAAGTTCTAAAGAGCTCATTGCTCTTTGGAAAGGGAAACTCTGTTCTCTCTCTCTCTCCTACACAAATGTGCACATTAAATATCAGACAATGACAAAGTCATTAGAAAATATGCCTGGATTTCGATTTTTGAACAGAAACAAAAATTATCATTATTTCTGAAAGTAAAATCTTAAAAAATAATGTACATTCATAAAAAAATGCTTTATTTTAGACAACATCTTTTCTCACTGACTTTCCCCTTATTGGATATATTTTGATTCTTTTGTCCCCACAATTTAAAGGAGAAAAGTGTCTGTTCAGGTAGTTAATACAATGGTATTTTCTCCCTTGTTAATTTCTCTGACTCTCTGCTACATACTTGTTTCCCCCCTTTTCTTAAAAGCCTCAGGTTGGGGCCTCCTTGGTGGTATACGGAGTAAGTCTCAGTGCTGTCACTACAAGGGCCTGAGTTTCATCCCTGGCTGGCTAGGGCGCTGACCCACATGGTGCAGCAGACCTCTCCTGACCCGCCCACTGCTCCCCTCAGCAGTGGATGTCAGTAGATCTGCCTGTCCTGCTCCTTACACTGTCTCTGGTGCATCCTCTCACCCCCTGCACCTCTGGCCTACACTTCAGTACTTCTATGCAAAAATAAATCTTTAAAAAATTAAATTGGCCCTCCCTGGTGGTGCAGCGGGTGAAAGCACTGCACTAAGAAGCTTAAGCCAATTCCGCATGAGTTCGATCCCCGCCTGCCTCAGAGGAGATCCACATGGCGTGGCAGACCTCTCCTGACCCGCCCGCTGCTCCCCTCAGCAGTGTCCTTCGTTGATCTGTCTGTTCTGCTCCCCACTCTGTTCCTGGTGAATCCTCTCACCCTTCGCATCTCTGGCCTGTACCCCAGTTCTGTATGAATAAATAAATAAATCTTTAAAAAAAATTAAAAGCCTCAGGTTTTCCGTGATATTGGTTACTAACTAATCAGATTACTGCTTACCTAGTATATTTCTTTATCCTTTGAGCATCCTACCTGGAATATCTTCCCTGTGTAAACACAAGTTTCTTTCCTTACTCAGTTTTTCTCTTTTTCTTCATTGACAAGCTCACGGTCTCACTCACTGAAGCCCACAACCTATAATCATGACTTTACTCATCTGTGCTCATGTCCAGCACCTTCAACTGTAAGTTGGACTTTTATGCTCATATACCTTACCTTTATCTCATTTTTTTTTTAATTGAGACAAAAACTGGAAAGGAATTACAACATACTTCAGATATATGTCCCCGCTCCACACCTTTCACCAAGGTGCACACAGTCCTTCACCATAGTCCATTGAGTCCTCTTCTCATTTTGTTCTCCCCACTTTCCCCCATTCTGGTTACCTCAATTTTATTGCCAGGTTTCTAAGATTTGTTATTGGCTTGGTTTTATCTGATCCTCAAAGATAAATAGTTTAAAATTAATTTTGTGTCATAACTTTGCCTTCTGTAAATAGCATACCCATTTTCCCCCCTCACTTAGGATTGTAGCAGTAAGCCCTTCCTTCTCTGTATTTTAAATGCCTTGAACAACATGGAAATTATGGGCATCCTTGAATTTAACAGTTGAAAACCCACCTATAATTTACAGTTATCCCCTCCCTGCATGAACTGTTCCTACATTCAGGTATTCAACCAACTGGCTTCCCAGTTGTTCAAGGATCTACTGTACTTAGCAAAACACCTCAAGCTGCTAAAAACTAAGTGCTATTCACCAACGGAACAAGCATCACACTATAACTTTGAAATGGGTTATAGGGGTGCTATAGTGACTCAAAAGCCTGTAACCAGGTGGAAATTAGGTATATCTGTGGGTTCTCACCTGTGCACAACAGCCAAACCAGGGAATAGCAATTGACGGATTTATTTTTAAAATGGGAGCGTTCTTAAGGCCACAAGTAGCCAGATATCTCACCCCAGATAGAGTTCACAGTGCCAAAAGTTGCCTCCAAAAGGCCACTCATCCAAGGTGGCACTGTCCTATGGATGAGGGCTGGAGCTTACAGGCAGCTGGAGGCACTTACAGGCGGGGGCCACTGAGATGACTGCAAACCAACCCACAGCAACAGTCAGAGGGTCGGGCGGCCAGCACTGGACCACTGGATGCCGGATGGGACAACGATGGAGGCAGCAGCACCGGGAGGCAATATCTGACAAGTGACACTTCTCAGAGGTGACCAGACAACAGAGTGGTCATCCATCAACAGTGCTGAGCAGCACTGGCCAGTAGTGCTGATTATTAGGGGGCAGTGTAAGACACGCCATGATACAGTTCTTTGTAAGTTATTGACCCTCACCAACAACAAACAGCTCTTTGAGACACCAGACCCAGGGCCTTTGGCGCTACTTCCAGGTAATTTCAGAGGCAGGGCTAAAGTAGGCAGGCCCCAGTCTCTGCCAATCTCTTCAGCTTCTTTTCTTTCTTTGCAAGTCAGCTTCTAGGTGCACCTTTCTTCTTTTGAAGTCAGGAACAAAGTTCTGTGAGAGTCTGAGAGTTGGCGCATCTCTCTTCTAAAGCCAGGAACCAAGACTCAAAAGGTGCCTGCCCTGCCTTAAATGCTCTTTCAGACGCATCCCCCAATCCCTCGCCTACAATTCTGATTGGACCATCTTCAAGCCTATGACTGATTGAACCTACCAATCAGCTCATAGTGCTTATCTGGTGGGTGCATTCTATGCTCCAGGCATCAAATCCACAGGCCTCTCTATTGACTGCAGTTGGGGGAAATGACCCACTGGGGCCCTATGCCTTGGTGCAGTCTGGTAGAAGAACCACCTGCCTTCAGCCACCACTGCTGGCCTCTGCCTGCTGCCTTAGCTCCACTGGGGCACTGGTGGGGGGTGGTAAAATACCCACAAGCAGCTTCTGAGGTCAATGCCATGGCCTAGCAGTGGTACTTGGGAGCATGGGTGCGGGGCATACATGTCTTATTATGGACACCTGGAGCGTGGTGTGCATGTATATGTGAGTGTGCACACCTGAGCCTAGAGACCAGCTACAAGCTATGGAGGGGACAACTGGCATGACCAGAGATGATGAGTTAGAGAGAACACCAGAAAAAGCCCAGCAAAAGAGATAAAGGTAATTGAGGGGGGAGGGGCAGACTGGTAGACTCCTTGTCTAACTGCCTCCCAGCTTAACCCCTGCCTGGTGCACGCCTGCCTCCTTGAATGCCAGCCTAGCAAAGTGTGCCTGAGTACCTGACTCTCTGAGAGCATTAAAGTCTGAAAAGTCCACTGAGGGCTCCATGATTTTCTTTATCAATCTACCCCAACCGATGTCAACCTGTCCTGTGCTTGCTGGCACAACAGTCCCTTATCTTGTAGCTCCATCACTCAGCACAATAAACTACCAAGCTTGACACAGCATCTGATAGACATTGCCATAACAGTAAGCACAGTCGATTGTAGTTAAAGAAAAATCACGCCTTTGGACTTAATTGATCAAAATGTAATGGAGTCTAATGACAGAAGATACCATAGCACACATGTTCAGAACCACTACCTCCAAGTTCCATATTTCTAGAAGGGAAATGTGTCTCTGGACTTCCTGAACCTAGCAGGTGACTAACCACCACTAAATATCCAATTTAATTTGTGTTAATTTCACTTAATAGTGGGAAATATATTTATATATATTGCACATAAGAAGTGAATTATAATAGGCTATGCTAGAATTCACTCCCTAGAAACTTAAGGTTTTTAAGATCTCTCTCACAGAGATAAAAACTATAGGTTCACCTTATTCATTATTATGTAATTTTTACTATTCAAAAATACACGCATGTTTGCAAATATAAATGTAATTCTTATTCATAGATGTGACATTCTATTTCAGATACATACAATGAAATTTAAAACTTGGCTAAGCAAACAGATTGTTTCAAGTAAAGAACTGAAATACATTCCAGTTTTTTATATTTTTCCTTCAATAGCCAGCAACATGCAAGACCACAGGCTTAACCCAGAGTAAAGGGAACAAGCACACCGAAGTGCTATCCAGTGTCCATGCATTCATGCACCTTCTTGGGTTAATTTCCTTGCTGCAGAATATATTTCAATATTCTTCTCAAGTTTTTTCATTGTATAAGAAACCTCCAACTTCATCAACACAAGTAGGCTGTCTCCAGAAGAACTACAGCTCTCTTTAGAAAATTCTTCATTTCACAAACACAAGACTTTAACATCAACATAATGGCCACAAACACACAATTCCCAAGCTACACCTTTAGTCTATACAATTCAGAACTAAACTGAGTTTATGAGCTGTGTTACTGTTTAAAACCATATAAATAAAACCTACATTGTTTCAGTGAAGCCTTTGCTGTACAAATGCAGAACAGCCTGGGCTGAATAGATTCTATTAATAATGCAATATTGAGTTTGGTATTGACTTTAAGAAGTATTATCACCTCCTTGACTAACCCTTAGCTGCCAGCAGACGCTGCCTCAGGCCAGTACACACCTAATTGCTCGGTAAAAAGGCCTTTTCCCTACCTCATTGAGCCGCATGATGTGATAAATTTGCCTCAGGTACTCGCTGCCACCTGGTTTGTGGCAGATATCCAGGACCATCATGTTTATTTTCTGCTCAGTCAGTTCAAGAGCAGTATCTCCTTCTTCTGAGGCTGTGCTTTTCTCTCTTGCCATAAATGCACTAAATGCAAAGAAAGCACAGAAGTATCAGTGGTGAAAAACTGTAAATATGGAAAATAATCAAAGAGATTGAGTGTGCAGACTGGATGTAAATCTCACATTCAAAGCAACCATAAAGACTTCGCTCAAACAGGCAGCCTCGCCAAACCGCTGCTGCACGCATCAACAGTGCCTTAGAACTAAGCACCTGAAAGCATTTTTAAAAATTGAATTGCTTCTTTTAACACATTTCTTTATTGCATTTATACTCC
Organism: Condylura cristata; assembly: GCF_000260355.1. Lineage (NCBI taxonomy): Eukaryota > Metazoa > Chordata > Mammalia > Eulipotyphla > Talpidae > Condylura > Condylura cristata. The sequence goes on along the minus strand of NW_004567108.1, from coordinate 23,867,866 downwards.
TATCTATAAAACATTTTCCCATTACTGAAATTGTTGAAATTGCTATAATCAGGGGATGAAAACAAAACATTTCTTTTTAAGAACATGTAAGGAATTATTTGTATTTTCTCTTTATGGAGGAGAAATATCTTGAATGTCAGAAATAGCTTGGTATTCTGTCTTTTCTGGATTCCTCTTTACAACTCTCTTAGAACATAGGAAAGATTAGTTAAAGTGTCAAAAGGGGGTGACTATACACTGAGTCCTTTCTGGTGGTGAGTTCACCAATGGGCATTTTATATTGGCCTCGACACTTGTTGCTTTTTAAACACATATACCCCTGTCTCTTCATGGTAAAGACACGACGGTCACTCCTCCAGGAAAAGAAGGTAGATTAGCACCCCATTAATTATATTTGTGAGACATTTCTTTTATATGAATTCATATACCTATTATTGATATTAAACATTATTGGTATGGTTATCAGGGATGACGTATTAAAAAATCTCAAACTATACCAGTGTAAAAAAGAAAAAGAAATTCAACATACACCTTATATATACCTTATAAAGTTTTTCATTACAATTGTTATGAGGACAATGTTAGTTTTTGCAATCTAAGTATTCTTAAGAAAATAAATGGTTTTCCACTGTTTCCCAGATGAAATGAAATTTGCTGTGGTGTAATCAGCTATATACTGCAGTTCATTACTGAGATTTTGCCATGATTATAAAATTAGTTCTGCTAAGAGTCAGTGCCACTGACCTGAAGACTGAACCAAATGATACCCAGCTGCTGGACATTAACTTTTATATTACTTCCACATGTAGCTTCAAAAATCCTTCTTTAAAAAAAGAATTTTAGGATACTATAAGTCTTCCCTATATATATATATATATATATATATATATATATATATACACACACACACACACACACAACAAATACTATTCTTGGAGATAGTCATTAGCTAGAATACTCTTTAAGGAAAAAAAAAAGACATTGTTGAAATAAAAGAAGTTTGCAAATATCTTTTTGAAGTTACATACAGGTTGCAAGCAAAATTTCTTGTCAGGTTGCTGACATTGAAAAAGTTGAGGTTCTCTGACAAAGGAGTGTCTCAGTGTCAGCCTCTGAATTGTATCCTTTCCTGTCCATCACTGTGCAGGTGAAGCAAATGATTGGATTCAGTCAATGCTATGATTAATGAGTTCCTCTCTGGATTTGGGACTGCCTATCAATCATGTCATTAGGGAGAATGTGCCCTGAAAGAGGCAGACCTTAGCCAAGGAATAACTGCATTAATCTTAATCTGTATATGCACCCAGCCAGCCAAGTCAGGGTCACCATGATGAAAAACAATAATCTTCAACTCGACAAATTACTTTGCAAAGACAGACATTGCTTTACTTTTGGGGCTGTGTGTTCTCCAGAATCTAAGTTGACTGTTTACAGCTTGAGTGTTACTACAAAGTGAAGGTTATTTTAATGAATAGTAATGCTTCCAGGCAGTATGCAAGACAAGCAATGCTTACAGCTGTCACCTTTCCACTGCAGTTATTTTCACAATTTCCATAAAATCAAAGTCAAATTGGGAGACAAGTGAAAGAAATGTAGCTAAATGATATTGTGTATTCCAAGATAATCTTCATGGGGAATTAAGATTTCATTTATCTTATCAGAAGAGCTATATGGAAATGCTTACATTCTCACACTTGAAAAAAAGTATGGCAAGCCAAGGCAACCCTCCAAACAATGTGATTTGAAATACATTTTCCTCATGATATACATCTATGAAGTAAGTGATAAAAAATTTGTGAGAAATACATACAGGTGGAAGCTGATTTGTATAATAGATAATCAAATTGAAATGATAGTAAAGAAAAATTTCTAAAGTGACCAAATCTTATAAGAGATTACCTTAAGTGAGCTGATAAATCAAATGTAACTCCTTTTCAAAAATAAATGCAATAAAAAACTTTAGAATAGCACTTTTGTATATTTACGCCATTGGAGAAATTGAGAAAGACACTACATTGTGTATATATTTAATATATACTCAGAGCCTTAGAGGGTTGTAAAGCATTTTTAAAAAATCAGGAATTTTTTTTTTCATATTGGGTGTATGTTGTAACAACAAATCAGTCACATGTTACTGAAACAACTCCCTCCTATAGGAGATACCAGGTATGTTGGTACAGTTTATGAAATACAATAAAATCACCTCTAAAAGAAAAAAAATGACTTATGGGTGACTTATGTAGTGCTGCTATATTATTTTCAACTGTTACTGACAGAGGGTTCCTAAATGAGCAGCATCATAACTTTAACTTTGTAATTATAATTTGACCTACTCTTTCTACTCTTCTTTTTCTCTCCCTTTTATAACTACGGGCATGGATAGTGACTTAAATCTTTTAGTCATTGGAGTCAAGCTTGTAAACTGGTATTGCATGCAAATGTAAAGATTAAGATGGTCACTGTCAAGGCTACTGAGCATGGCCTGACTGCTGTTGCCATTCCCAACCATGGAACACTCCAGAAGTAAGTTTCTAGAAGTTAGTATGATAAGACCTGGAAAATCATGATTACTTACTTTTCCCATGTGGATTAATGTCCAGTTCACACTTTAATATAAACTAATCTGACAGCATACTATAAGTTAGTACAGAGAATTTGTTGTTACAATACTAATCGGAAGTGCAGTGCATTTTAACAAAATTTACAAATAGCAAATACTTATTCCTCTTAGCTTAAGGCTCAGAACTTGGTCAATTTTTCAAAATAGTTCTGTCAACTTGGTATTATCACTGAAAATGAAGCTTTGAGAGATTGGGTAAATTGTACAATATGAGTCATACAAAGGATTAGTATTTTCCATCTGAATCTGAATTCTGAGCTCTATCTATCAACAAACAACTTGTTGTCATTTCAGGCACGTAGTTCTAATAGAATCTGCTAGCAACATGAATATATTATAGATAATGGGGAACAGTGGGTATAACTGGTGTAAAGAAAGGGGGTTTGACAGTGATCTGTTCACCATCTGAACTGTAATTCCTTTATCAATTCATGCAATTCTATACTGAAGACTAATTTTAAGGCAGGACGACTCTATGTACATATTTAAATTCATCAGGGACCCTTAAAAATCTTTTCAGTACCACAAATCACTCAGCTCTTGGTGAACCTATGAGAAGGCTGACATTTTCATACCGAAACAGCTGGGTGTGTTTATAGCTTGAGTGTGATATGCCCCAGTCGCCCTCTGGGATTCCTACATTACCAGATGAAAAATGTGTACCTTTTTGACAATCAGGTACACAGAAAGCAATAAAAAGCCTTTTATATCCATTAATTCCTTCTTAATTTAATCTCCATGCCCAATCCATTTACAAAGTGCCTTAGGCCATCCACTAGTTAGTTACCTGTTTGCACATTGAAAAGGAGTGAAACCAAATTCTCCTGGCTTTAACTACCCTCCTTTTAATCAGAAACCTTAGATGGTGACTAAAGTGGTATTATGTTCCATTGTATCAATAGGGTTCAAATTTTAATAGGACAACGAACAATCCAGTTTTTAATGGAATATTTATCTTTTTTCTCTTTTTAATCAAAGTTCCCATGAAGTCAGTAAAATGACTGCTGTTGCCTATCAGGCAATATTTTGTTCCGTTCATTGGTAATTTTGTTGTTATGAAAGTATTTGTTGAAATGCAGCAAAAGAAAAACATCACTTTACCATTCGGTGCTCAGTTTCCTTGCTTTCGACAATTGGCATTCAATCCAGTTTGGTTTCTGCTGCTCAATGTTCTGGGTGACCTTATGGGTCATTTGATTAGGACTACTTGTCTGGTCTCCCACAATGCTTTTCAAACACTCGCAGATTAAACCCAGTTTCTCTTTACTCCATCTGTCAAGGAAGGCACCTGTTAAAAGTTCCACAGTGTTTCCATCCTCAAATATCCGACATATAATTACAATCAAGTTCCAGACAAGCAGGCCAGCTTTCTTCAATTCAACAAAGTTTTTTGACATTTTTCTCTCAGACAGAAAAAAGAAGTATTTAATTGGGGGAGGCAAACATGCAATCACCGTAGGTAACTTGCTGATTACAATAGATACTGCTTGAGCAGCAAGCCTTGTGAAGCCTGGGGAAGAAAAGAAAGAAAAGGTATGATTAATATTAGCGTGTGCGTTCCATCACAGTGTTGTTTTGAGTGGAGAGTGAGGGTGTCTAATTTTTGTGGAGAAAATTGTTGAGAAGAGCAAGTGGTTGACACATCCCGACAGTACCCTGCTGGGGTTTCCCAGAGTACTGCTTCAAATCTCCCAAAACCCAAGCTAATTTTTTTCTCCCACAAAAGATTAAACGATTCAGAATTGGTTTTTTATTTTTATATTTTTATCTATTAAAACTGCAGCTTTAAATGGTCAAGATAGACTTTTAATTAACTAAAGCAAAAACACTTCTGTTGGAGCTTTTGACAGTCTTTGCCACTTCTCATCTTCCCTGAAGCCTCTTTGCCCTTTGGAAACAGTGACAGATTCATTTCTGTTTTTGTTGGGACTGGTTCCTATATCTTATTAGCGTTCTCAGCCCTTCACATCCCTACCCCCATTGCAGTCCCTCTTTATTACTGGATCCCATTTTTTGCCTTTTTCACAGTATTTTCCACTATCTCCATTATTTACTTACTGTCAGTTTCCACTAGAACAGAAGCTCCATGAGGACAGTGTAGGAGCCCCAGCGCATAGTACCTCATATATAACAGTTGTTTAATAAATATTTGTTGAATAAATGAGTGGCCACACTGGTTCATGTTACTCCTTTTTGTTTCTTTGCATTCCATGTTGTTCCACTTCCTACTGATATCCCTTAAACGTGGTCCTTCACCTAATGACTGATTATTTTATATGCCCTTCCTTGCTGGGCGCTAATTCTCTGAAGGATTTAGCAATCCTTCTTCTCTATGTCAAGTTTTCTCACACTTGGCACTATTAATATTTTGGTCTAGATAATTCTTTGTTGTGAGGAGCTGTCCTGGGCATTGTAGACTAATTAACAACAACAGTAGCATCCTTCTTAGCTGTGACAACCAAAACATCTATCAGCATTGCCAAATGTGTCTTGGGCCAAGCTCTTTCATGGTTTAGAATCACTCTTCTAAATGATTCCACAATCTTTAACCTTGGCCTTTTCTCCAGGGTTGAACTCCTACATCTCCAGCCCCGTATTGGACATTCCATTTTTCTCCCCTAACTACCATTAGCTCATCAGAAGGAAAATTCAATGTTTTTCTCTCCTATGTTGGGTAGGCCTTCCTGACTCACATTCCTTTTTTAAAAAAATATTTAAAATATCCTTGTCAATCCTGCATACCAGACCAGGGATTGCATCGATATATCTTCCTACTTGCCCCTCTCTCTGACATGCCTGGGATCATGTTTACTGATAACTCAAACTCTTTCTCCACAAGAACACTTGGCCTATTGTAGTACTTTCCTATCTCACCACTGTGCTCTGCTCTTTTCCTGCACTGTAAAGTCATACTGACATACTATGGACCATATTACCTAATTTTTCTGCAACCATAGGTTTAGCAGTTCTGCACGGTTATGACATCAGTGTCCAGAGAGTTGCTGTCAAAATATAGTCAGGCCTTGGCCAGTTTCTGTGCAACTTCCTTTCTGGCTTTCAGGATTCTGTGTATGTCATTATTCTCCTACAAAATGCCCTCTATCTTAATGGGTCACCCATATTCTTCAATGATTGGTTCATATCCTCTCCCCTCCTATGAATTTATTTGAACATATTACCCATCTGACTATTTTGGTAACTAGGTCCATGATATATTGTGTTGTATTTTGTATTATCATCTATATTGATTTGTTATTTATGTCTTCATGAGGTGTCCATACAACTAGAAAAAAAGCTCCTCCTCAAGGGCATGGAAAAGCATCTCACAAAGCCAGACTCGGTGTTTTAATCCCTATGTATGTAATTGAATCTGAACATTGGATCCGAGTAAGAAGCCAAAAAGAAGGGAGCTTTGAGGTCTTTAGTAAAATATTCTTTACTGCTTTTACTAAACAAAAATAGCAACATAAAAGGCTTTGTCATACTTTAAGTTATTTTACTTAAAAGCAGTACAAAGCTCTGGGAAAATGTATCCAGTCTAATGACTCAAAATTTTATGACTTGAGAACCATTTTAAAATTAACTAGAGCAGTCCTTATAAGTTTATGAAAGCTGGTTCTACATAGATTTGAATGAGTTCGAAGATTTTGTATTAAATATAATAATAACCATGAAAGTGCTTACTTGATTAAAAAAAAGTTCCTCAATAAATGTTTTTCTTTATTCAAATGAATGTATTTACATAAGGTTAAAATGTAGATAAAGTAAAATTTAAAATTTCTTTGTGATCTCTCTTCTGTGGGCTTTAATAATTTAAAATATTATATTGTTCTTTGTGTTTGTGTCTTAAACCCTCTAGTCTGCTGTCAGGTATTTCACTTAAAAGATTTTATCTTCCTTATCTCTATCCTAAGAGGGTTTAACTGCAGATACTAGGTAAATATTTGACAATCTAAGTGGATATTAAACAAAGATTACTAATTCTCTTCACAACTACACTTCTGATATTTTATAAAACCTGAGGACTCAACTTACTCAAATCCCCAACTACTTCATTAATGCTTAAGGCAAATTCCAATCAGAACCTTTAAGCTGGTTACAAATTAATAAATCCATTCTACTAATCACAGGGGCTTGAGTCTATGATGATGTTAACAACACACCAGGGAGGAATTTTTTAAGAATGCCACACACTCACTTTTCTCCTTATTTAAATAAGTTGACTTCTAGCAAAGCCATATGTATGTAATATTTTGTAAGGGTCATTCCAAATTCAGAGATGATAAAGTGTGAAAAAAATGTATGTCTTAGAATGAATGTAATATATTTATGCATTTATCATTTCTTCCTTTCTATGCATGCACAACAGACTTAATAATAAATTTCATGGATTGAATAACATGCAAAAAAGAAGATTTATAATGAATGAGGTAAAGGCAAAATAGCAGCTAAAATTAATTTTTAGAATTTTATTATTTATTTAATGGCATTAAATGTCAATAATAATTTATTGCATGAGGATAAGTAATCTACTATGTTAATTCTTTTAAAAATCTGGGCTTAGCACTTTGTGATACAGTTCAAAGGTCAGGTTCCAAGTTGTTTCAATGCTTAGTTTTAATGGCTACCATAGGTGAAAAAGCAGATACACGAACATACATTGATTCACAAGGAATCAACTGTGCTTGTGCAATCATGCACTTGTTTCCAATCTCAGCCATCACAAAGCAAAGGCTGTTCTTAAAATTTCACTAATAAATATTCATCATTCATGTCAATTATATGATCTTGCAAACAAATTGAAAAATATTTCTGTTTTGCATTCCTAAGAAATGCAAAACTTGTTTTTTGATTTTTTGTAATTGTATTCTTATTTGTAATATTTTAAATCATGTTTGAAAGCCCTATTTTTATGCTCTTAAGTATATAGGTCTGATATTTCTTTAGGCAACACTTATTTTCATAAAACTAATATTTATGATTTTTATAAAGCAAACCATCTTAATGACAGCTGACAGCGCTTTGTGTGCTTCTGCCATCCATTTCTTAACAATTTGCATGTGAACAGTGTCACAAATACATTTTCCTTGTGGTGTGACTTTTGTTTGCTCTCTATAAACCATTGTTTCAGTTAAAACAATTAACTGAACAGTTTTCCCACAAAACATTCTTTTTTATTTAAGGAGGAATTCACTGCTAAGAACACATACTCTCTGGCATAGCTTTAGTTGTTAAAGGAACCAAACAACCAGTTCTTTTTCTATTTGCTTTTGGAAACATAGGGGAGTAGATATACATGCTAAGCTCCATCACAAACATCTGAACTTTGTTCACATGTAGATGCATCACCTAAGTCATATAACTTGAAGTATTTACTTCTTTAAATATTTTCTGATAAAGAAACAAAGAAATGCATTTTGATTTGTCACCATAGTATTTTCCATATTGTGTTTTCACTGTGTCTGGAAGGATGTTCTATTAAGCTTGTGTCTGACTGTCTTATAGGAAACTAGAATTCTCAGAAAAGATCTCAAACATTTACTATTATCTAAACAAATTGTTCAATACTAAATTTGACTGAAAACATTGCTATAATTATTACAATGATCTGTTTGTACATATGTATGCTTAGCTTTAAAATCTTATGCTAACTGAGATAATTTCAGACAGTCTTGAGCTAATGCACCAGCTCAAGCAAGACATGATACTTAGGAGGAATTCATGTTTAACATTAATGTATGAAACCATATTTCAAGTGGTTTGCCCACAAATTTCCTTTTGTATTCTTTTTTTGACCAAAATTGATTACATCATAAATATTTTAATTCACAATAATGGCCGAGAAAGAACTCATGTTAAGAATAGCACTTTTTCACATTGCCTTTGTTCTTTTTTACATCCCAGACATTAGCTTGAAACTATCGTTGATTTGTTGATGAAAGGTAATGCTAAAGTCACTTGGATGCTTTACGAGGATTAATTTTGCTAAAATTAGGTTCTGTAGTGCAAAGAACAACCTAATTTATTACGGGAATACTGAAAGCTAACAAAGTAGAGCTTACCCCACTCATCCCTACAATGTTGTCCCCATCATGTAACTGGCTCACCTTCACACCAGTGGAGTTCTAGTGACGATCTCCTTGTGAAGTTTTAATACAGTCTGATCCATTTTTCCTCTCACAATCTGAAATATGGTCTTATTTATTCCCTGAGTTGCTGACACCCATTTTGGAAGTTCTACTAGACTGTTGGTACCAAGGAAAAGTATCTTATTTATGTTTATCTCTAGCCTTAAACCCTGTGCTTCGCATGCAGTATTATCTCTTTTAATTAATATTTCTACAATTAATAAGTGACAATACTTGGCATGTAAAAAATACCTATCTTATACACTGTATTGAAAATAAAGGTTGAATACTGTTAGTATAAAAGTTCCTTTAGCATTTCAGAAGGAAAAATGAGCAATGATAATCTATTGTCATAAAAATGTGGACTGCACAGAATATTTTATAAAGTCACTTTCCCTCACCACTTTCTTTTAGGTATTTATGTGATTTAACAATCCTTCGTAGCTGTCTACATGCTGTACTTCTACTTTCAATGATAATTTTATAAGCAAAACCCCAAGAAATGGTATCTAGAAAGTCAGCACTTCTTGGAATCAGAGGCTCTTAGAAATGTTATGGAAAAACTTCAAAATGCTTATGAGAAAGTACAATTTTTCATGAATAAAAGAACTTGAAAGTGAAAAGCAAAACAGTGTTAATCATATTTCATGATATGCTGACCACAGATCATGCCTACCAAACTGTTAAAAATCTATGAAATAGCTGAAAACTAGAATGAAGGAGAGATGGCAACAATTCAGACAAGAAGAACTTAAGTAATGAAAAGCTGACATTTTCCAATTTCAATTAAATGACTTTACTAGATTCAAAGGCAGTTTAATAGGGCTTGGACAGAATTAAAGTATTACTATGAAAGGTCACAGATAGATAATTGATTTGAGTTTGTAAGATAAGGTCTCTGGATAAGAGTCACATTATTTAGGATCTCCATGGAGAAGAATGAAAGGCTAGCCCTTTCAACTGTTCTTTAGTGGGGTTAGATGGAGTATTTTAATGTTGAAAGTTTCCTTAGTGTTAGTGAAAAAATATTCTTTAAAGTTGAATATAAAAGGCAAAAGTTCTATTTTAAAATCTAAAGAAGATTCATGAATACATACTGACAGATAACATACATTCAAAGTAATCTTGTGAAATTCTTGGAAGTAGAAATATCTAGGTAGGAAAAAAAATCATTTATGAGGAGAGGACTTGATGAATAAAATAAATGAAAAAATGTGATAATGGATGGTTCTTAAATACACTAGTTGAAGAAATGCTCCAAATAGGAATAAAGCACTGAATTCAGTACCAAAGGTTTTGGAGGAAAAAATGTATTGTTACTATGTGGGGTGCTATTTTTGACCTAAAATCAACACATGTAGTGATGTTAGTAGAGGAAAAGAAAGTAACAAGTGGTGGCTGCAAGGGGCAAAAAACTCAAAGAATTAAACTGTATATCAGCAATATTCTTGAGAATATGAATTTTAGATTACTTAATAGATTATAAACAAAAATTTTAGTCAAAATCATATCACTACTCAGTGACTATTAACATGAATAGAAAACCTCATGGAAAATTCTGAATTAGTAGCAAGGAGAAGGAGATATGCAGGAGGAAGATGAATACTGCACAATTTCACTTACACATGGATATAAATAAATAAAAGGAAGAGACAAACTAGAAGAAACCTGACCATAGATTTGCAGCTATGTATGTGTGTGGGAAGAACAAAGGGAGTGGGGGGGAGGAAGGATAGGGGATGGGCTATGGTGCAAGATTGTGAGTACTCGAAGATGGGTGTGTTGTAACATAGACCTGAGGGGGTGTGAATCTATTCCCCTTAATCATATTACATATTGTAAAGAAAAACTGGAAATAATGTTGGCTTACAAAACTATTATTACTGCAATAAATAATAGTTTTAAAAATGATTGATTGAATATTTTTCATTTCTAGTTTTCCTAGGCATATGACTCATAGAAAAGAAACGTACAGGTGTCAAATATCATTGATGGAAAGAAGATTCATATAATTTACAAATCTTATTTATAGAATTTTACTTAAGCCCATATTCTAGGAAATTGCTTCTTTAGGGATGTATTCTTCAAGAGAAATAAAGATACCTTTGCTTGAGTCTTTCCTTTTAGCTTCTTTTGGAATATAATTCCATTCTTTTGGGATGCTTTCAAGCAAACATTCAGGGATATTGTGCTTGCTTAGGTTTGTTTCACAACTTCTCCCAGAGCCCATCAGAGATATTATGTGCTGTACAATGTCCTTGACGGCGTCAGTTAGTACCAATCTTAAGCATCGGATGACCTCCAGCTCAGACTCCATGCATGTTGTGACTTTAAAATCAGACAGCATATTATGGTTAGCAGAATCTAGGAATAGTCCATGCCATGTTATATTGGCAATCCAGTTTCTCAATAATCTAATTTAAAGCTATAAAAAAGGACAGCAGTTTCAAATCTGACAATCAATAAACAATTGAAAAAGTTTATTCTTCATGGTACTAAAAGAAAGCAATTAAAATAATAGTCAACAACAACACTTGCTGGTGGTTTGGTACTCTCATGGTGGAAATAGAAATTGTAGAAACTTCTTAGGTAACAACCTGGCAATGACATTAAAGGTCACCACACTTTATTTACCTGTCGGCTTGCTCATTTTCTAGGACTTTATTCTGAGAAATTAATGATAAATATATAAAGGATAAAAAGAAAAACTGGAAGTAATCTAAATGTTCAATAATTGATGACTTGTTAAATTAGCTCAGGTTTATCTTTTAATGCAATAAAGCCATATACTGATTTATAAAAAAAAGAGAGAGAGTAAAGAGTATGACATTCTGTTTTTATTACAAATACATCTCTACTTACACTTCTAAAAGAATTAAAAGATGCACGGATAATATTAATGGAGATTATCAATGAGTGATGGTATTTTCTCTTCCTTTCCTTATTCTTTTCTCTGTTAGTTATTATTTTCTAGTATTTTCTCTTTATGAAATGACATATTGATAATGTGAACTCTTTTTTCTGTCTAACTTCTTTTATTCAGCATAATTATTTTGAGAGTAATCTGAAAGTCATAATAATTACAAAGGTTTTCCCCTTCATTTTTTTTTTAAAGATTTATTTATTTGTGAGAACTGGGGTACAGGCCAGAGGTATAGGGGCAGAGAGAAGATTACGAGAGACAGAGTGGGGAGAAGAACAGGCAGATCAACAAAATACAGCAGTGGGCCGGTCAGGGAAGGTCTGCTGCACCATGTGGATCACCTCTGGGGTGGGAATCAAACTCATGCTGAAGTGGCTTTAGCTTCTTAATACTGAGCTTTAACCCACTGTGCCACCAGGGAGGGTCCTGGTTTTCCCCTATGCTTATCCAATGAAGTTTGGTTTTACATTAAGATTTATTTCTACTTTCAGTGGTCTGAGATAATAATGGTAGTGATTGGAAAACCAGTGAGTTGGAAAGACTTCTATTTCCCCCAATCAATGCAATGCTCCCACAAACTAGGGCACAATAAAGAGATATACCTAATAAGCCATTAAAAATCTACCATTGGGCCCTCCCTGGTGGCGCAGCGGATTAAAGCACAGCACTCAGAAGCTGAAGCCACTTCCGCATGAGTTGGATCCCTGCCTGCTGCTCCCCTCAGCAGTGTACTTCGACGATCTGCCTGTTCTGCTCTCCACTCTGTCTCAGATGAATCCTCTCACCCTCCGCATCTCTGACCTGTACCCCAGTTCTGTACAAATAAATAAATAAATCTTAAAAAAAAAATCTACCATTATTTGAAGATGGCATGATAATTGGTATAGAAAACCCTAAAGACATTACTAAAAAACTATTAGCAATGATAAATCAATACAATGAAATAGCAGGCTACAAAACCTATATACAAAAATCTGTTGTACTTTTATATACAACCAACAAACAAGAAGAAATCAAGCAAATGACTGTATATACAATTGCATAGAAAGAATTAAAGAGGAATAAATTTAACAAAGTAAGTAAACCTCTTTGCTTCTATACAAAACCAACATACTATCAAACCAACAACCTCATGTATAATTGCATAAAAAGAATTAAATGGAACAAATTTAAGAACAGAAGTGAAAGACCTATACAATAGAATTGTAGCACAAGAAATGGAGGATACAAAAAAAAAAAAAAGAAGGGAAGATATGCACAATTAAAAAGACTATGTTACCCAAACAAATATACAGATTTATGCAATCCCTCTCAAAGTTTCAATGGCATTCTTCAAAGAAATATTGCAAACATGACTGAAATTTATATGGACCAGAAGAGACCCTGAAAGACAAATGAGAAGAATGGAGGTATCACACTCCCCATCTTCAAGTTACACAACAAAGCTACAGTTTCCAAAACAGTAACGTGTTGGAATAAATATGGACACACAGATAAATGGAATAGAGTGAAAACAAGGCAATAAACACATATTTATATGGACAGTTAATCTATGACAAAATACTCAAGAGCATATAATAGAGAAAGGAAAGTCTCTTTATCAAATGGTGTTGGGAAAATTGAAAAGTAACATGTAAAAGAATGAAACTAGGCTACTGCCTCAATACATTACACTATACACAAAAATTAACTCAAGTGGATTAAAGACTTGGATGCAAGACCAGAAACAATAAGATACAAAAACATTAGCAAGACACTCTTTGAGACGCTGGCTTCAGGAATGTCTTTGGAGACAAGAAAATTCTGGACAGTGGGGAAAAACTATTATAGAAATTAATACACACGTTTCTCAGTAGAAGATAATAATAGCATATATACCAGGGACTAATATCCAAGGTCTATGATGAACTCATACAACTCAACAAGAAAACAGCCTAATCAAATAATAGGTAGAAGAGCTAAATAGACACTTTTCTAAAGAAGATCTACAACTGGGATATGAAAACATGTACATCATTTGTCATCAGAAAAAAAAGAGCAAATTAAACCACAATGAGTTACCACCTCACACCTGTGAAGATGGCTTCTACAAGAAAGACCACAATCAAGTACGGCAGGGTTGTGGGGAGAAATAACTTCATACATAACCTCTGTTGGCAAGAACGGAGACTTGTCCAGTCCTATGAAAATCAATATGGAGGTTTCTCAAAACATTAAAACCATATTTCACATATGATCCAGTAATCTCACTCTAGGTATCTTTCTGAAGAATAGTAAAACACTACGTCGAGGGATATATACACTCCTATATTTATTGCAATAGTTCTTTCCTGTTTCAGGAGGAAGAAAGCTGATTACCTTTTAAATAATGTATTCAAGTTGATCTGACTGGGTTAATTACTGGTTAATTTACTGAAGTGGTAAAATACAAATATTGTGAGATGATGATTATGTGTCTCAGTTGTATTTCCTTTAAACCTGTTAAATTTTCATGCTAAACAGAAAATATAAAAGGCTTAATAATTTTGCTACAAGTTAGTATATTTTATAATCTTATTACAGTTTTTAAGATAATCATGACTGGTGACAACTGAGGATGAAAATGTTTGCAAAGACTTAGATAAGTCTTTATGATAAGTCATAGTCCCTTATGACTATTGCAAGATCTCAGGTTCTAGAAAATATTCAGTTTCCCAAGAATAATGATTTGCACAGAGACAAGTTCACCGTTATCAACTTCTGTCCTATTGGACTTCCCACACAATTTGATTTCTTTGAATATTTATAATACATTTGTCTGACCTTGAAATGAAGGGTTTGCTCAATGTGTAGACAGAGAGGACTAATTAGTAGCAAGAAGCAAGCTTGCTTTCTCATGCCAGCACCTAAAGTTTTTATCTTCTTTATGCTATATCTTATTAATATCATCTAAATAATTTTTAGTACAGTTTTGTACTGTCATGATAGCTCAAGACTTAAGAGTTAAAGGGTAAGGAAGGGTTGACGCATATAGGTCACCAATTCTTTATCATAGTGAGGGAAAATGTGACACTTAACTTCACCAGAAACAACTAAAAATAACAGGGGAGTGGAGAGGTTTTCAAGGTTGTTTCTCTTTCATTTTGAAAAGTCTACATCAAAAGTAATTCAGTCTTTTAACTAGAAAACTGCCCCTACTTTTGGTAAAAAGAGAAGCAATGAGGGAAGACATGGAAACAAGGAAATAAAACCTTAAAAGGAGATAATTATCACAGAGTCTTATAAGTGATAGATTTAGATTTTAAAACCAATTCATGAAGTTATCTATTGCTATTTTACAGGGCTAGTGACTAAGAGAAGATGTAATATAATGAATTTAAAGTAAAAATATTCAAATGTGTGGAGGATAGTCAAAGTCCAGAAAGAAAGAAACCATATCAATGAGCCAGTTAGACTTTTTATGGTGAATCCTAGAGACAAATTTATGAAAATGTTTGCTTTAAAACAATGCATAAGAAAACTTACAGGTTGAAAGCCAAATGTAAAGGATATAATGGTTAATGGGCTAACAGGATAACTATTGTCTAAATTCTCATACTTTGTTTTTCCCAAATATTAAGTATGGAGATGTAAAGCCAGGATATAAGAATAAAACAATGAAAGAATTTTTATATGTGGCCCTGAAGGTGCAAAAACCTATGAATATTTCCTATACAGGTAAGCAACTTATTCTCCTTAACATCTGCTCTTATCTGCAGAAAGCAACACAGATGAGGAAAACATATTATCCCCAAGGAGTAGTACAACATATTTGCTTTGCAAGCGAAAGGTGCCCTGGTCCTAACAATAAATATTTTAAATGTTTGCAAAAAGTTGATTGGTAGTTTTGACCATGAGTCTGTTGATTAAATGCACCCAAGAACCACAAAACACTTTTTCATATCTTATTAATGTCTTAAATAGTCAATAGCAAAACATAATCTATAGTAAATATTAAATTTTCATGTGCGAAAACTTCCTAATAACAAAGAAAGACTGCATTATGTAATTTTTCCCTCAACCTCCTTCTCACCTGCTCCCAAGTATATTGAATTTGGATAAGAATACTTATTTATAGTATTCTTAGAATTATGCTTATGGTTACTGATTTCCAGAAGCAACCTTTATACTGAAAAAAAAAAAGGATAAACTTGTACAAATAACAGACTCAGCAAAACTGACATCAAAATAAAACTTTTAAAGCACACTTAAAGATATATTTAAGTATCTATAAGCACTTTATAAATAGTAAATTTCTTATACCTGGAATGTTATATAAAAAGTCCCATAATTGTTCATCTTCCATATAGCTCACAAAAACATTTCCAAATGTTTGTGGAGAAAAGTTGCAATGGTACAGCACTTTAAATATGGCTTCTATCAAGCTGGATCCTTGGTTCAGATTATCTTCTGTATCAGAAACTTGTCCTTGGCAGAGGCTTTCTTGAAAACAAAAATGATCCAAGTGGGTTATCAATGACTGCCATTAAATTCTTATTACTTACCCTAGCTTAATTCTGTTAAAATCTACTAGGTTAGTATTTACATAAGAGAAGAAATGCCCCTATTCTTTCAGACCAATCATCCTTCTAAGCGCAGTATAGTTTCTGAGATGGATGTTTGTGGAGAGAAAACTAAGAGAAAGCCCACAATGACCTCACTTCAAAAGGCAAAGCTACTTTCCTATTATGTTAAATTTTTTTCCCTCAAAGAAACTTTTTCATTTCTTTTCTCACTTAAAAGTAATAGACATTCATTCTGAAATTATAAAAAAAAATTTCAAATTAAATCTTGCCAGTAATAGTCATATATTTGGTGCAATCCAATTTGTGTTATATCTAAATATACATAAATGAATAAATATCCATTTAACTTGAATACCAGTTGGTATTATTTTACACATACTCTTGTTATTTAAAATCTATTTAAAGGTAGTTGAATCTTTGTACTTTTCTTTGGAATCCCATGTTCTGAATATAATGTATAGGCTTCAGAACATAAATCGCATGGAAAACTCTTGTAGTATTCTTAGAATTATGGTATCAGTTCAACAAATACATTTATAAAGCCCCTTAAACCTACAGGCCATATCATTCACAATGAAGAGATTTATCAATTGGTTTCTCAAATAAAATAATATCAAAATTTTCCAAAAAGATGGAATCATTTTTATCTTTTCAGCACAGTCCTCCTCTGGCTCTATTACAACTTGCTCAAAGATGCGTAATCAGTTTCCAGAATATTGCATCTCTAGATTTGATGAAAAAAGGTAAAACAATACTTTCTATTTTTTTCATAATTAGTATGATATGCCCAATATTAAAATGTATAATGTCTCGATTTAAAGATAATGATGACTCTCATATCTTCTCTCATATTTTAAAAATCTTTAATAATTGTAATCTAGATTATTTTAAAATGAGTACATTTCTTTCTTTTTTCACATTTGGAAGCATAAAACTTATGTTTCCTCTTGATAACTTTAGTTGATTTTCATGTCCTAGAGCTTAATACTATTGCAAACTAAGAAATAGCAGAGGAAATCTGTTTCCTTTCACCATCTTAATATCTATGTTCTCTGTTTTAAATGAGTTAGTTTTCCTCCAGTAAATTATCCGGTCCTTTTAGCCCTTTCCCTAACAAACACAGACTATTTGGCAGTTAGAACATGATATTCTCTATCAATAGGGAGGTTTTTTTTCAGGAGTTTTACTAGAACTATTGATAACATGGTGCTCTCTTTCCCTGTTGGAAATAGACTATAAGTTACTGACAGCCATTTTGGGAAGAACTTGACCGAGACTTAGTAAGATATGGTAAGGCAAAGAACCTAGTTTCCTCATGATGGTATGGCACTACCTGAGAACTGGATCCAGTAGTACCTGGGTATTTGTTAGCTGGGCGGATAAATGTCCATTTTGTTAAACCAGGCTCATTTGGGTTTCTGTCTTTACAATTTAAAAGTTTTTTTTTTTTTGTCAACTATAAAACGTTAAATAACAAGTTAAATAACAAACAGTGCTACCCCAGGCATTCATAGTTTCAATTATTTATCTATTTATTTTAAAGATTTATTTATTTATACATACAGAACTGGGGGGGGGGGTGGTACAGGCCAGAGGTGCAGGGGCGGTGAGAGGATTTACCAGAGACAGAGTGGGGAGCAGAACAGGCAGATCGACCAAGTACATTGCTGAGGGGAGCAGCGGGCGGGTCAGGAGAGATCTGCAGCGCCATGTTTTCTCCTCCGGGACTGGCCGGAATCAAACTCATGCTGAAGTGGCTTTAGCTTCCCAGTATTGTGCTTTAACCCACTGTGCCACCAGGGAGGGCCCAGTTTCAATTATTTTTACGCAAATTGTCCCTCTCCTTTTCCTTCTAGCTCAGCTTATGTATGACTATGAAATCTCATGTTTTCAGTGTAAATATTTCCACTTTTTTAGAAATTCCTTAATCTGATAATCAAGTTTCTGGAATCTTTTTCCATGATACATCCTAATCTCCATCATTCTACCTAGATTTGACTGCTTGCTTTCTTATATTCCCCTTCCACCTTTTTTTTTTTTTTGTCTAAACCATCTCACTAGTCTAGAATGTTCTGCTCTAAAACAAATGCTGACATTGTTCTAAAACAAATGCTGACAATCAATCACTCAACCCTGTCAGCCATCATTGTACTAGATGCTGGGGCCTACACCCACCATTCAAGAATTCACTGACTGTGTGTGCATGTGTTTATGTGTGGGGGGGAGGGAATGGCGAACAAAAACAATTACTATTGAAATCTAAGGATAAGTGGGGTGACCATACACTCTGGTTTTCTTGGGGCAATCCTGTTTCACATTTGATGCTCTGGTGTAATTATTAGTGTCATCCTCTTTCCCTCTTAAAAGTGTCCCCATTTGGATGATAAATTATTTAATCATCTTAAATCTTAAAGTGTTAAAGTACTATAGAAATATAGAGGACATCTTAAATCTTTTCAGGGGACACAGAGAAGTCACAGAGAAGATCATGCCTCACTAAATCTTAAAGCCATAAGTTTATCAGTCTCCCTGGCAAGAATGTGGTTCCAAGGATGACAGAAGATTGGCGTAATGGTGAGAGGAGACAGGTAGCTGATGTTAGACTGGTAGTATGGCTGAAGTGTGGCTGGTGTGACGGAGGTAAGAGAAGAAGCTAGACAATCAAAACAGCATGAATAATCTAAGGCCCTGTGTTTCATGAAAAGACAATGCAGATGGAGAAAGGGTGTTGGATATGAGGACTAGTTACAATAAAATAATGAGTATTGTTATCACTTATTGTTACTACCATATAAAATGTGCAAGATACTTCAAAGAAATATTTCTTTCTATTTTGCTTTGCCCTAGAATAAAGTGTATTTCTGTTTACTTGCCTCAGGGAAATTTGCTATTTGAAAAACACAAATAGATTGAAGTCAGTTGTGCTCCTAGACTTAAAAAGATAAGCTGAATCTATTGAGTAGTTTATTAGTCTGAACTACATGAACTAGCTACTTTTTTGCAGGCCTTAAAGGTAAAATATTGGCACTACAAGGTGCCAAGATGTGCTCTCTGATACCCTTATGTGTCCTGGCAGGGGATAGGCGACTCAGAGAGAGGAGATGCCCTGAGCCTTGAGCTCTGTAGGTGAATACAATAAGGAATTTTAGTATTTCTGCACATATGAGTTAAGATTTGCACTCATTACCATTCATAAAGTACTCAATTTATGTTTCATTTAATTTTTATAACACTCTATAGAATGGGTGCTGATTATCTCAGTTTTATGGATGAACAAAATAAAACTTTATGTAAGTAACTTGCTCCTAGATTACAAAGGTGGCAAAATTTTTATTAAAGTAGAATTTCAAACTTTTTTTTTTTTTT
>NW_004567108.1:23844516-23847700 GCF_000260355.1 Condylura cristata | reverse complement strand
AAGGAAGGAAAGAAGGAAGGAAGGAAGGAAGGAAGGAAGGAAGGAAGGAAGGAAGGAAGGAAGGAAGGAAGGAAGGAAGGAAGGAAGGAAGGAAGGGAGAAACATCTCAGTATTTTTTGTTGATTTTGGGCCATTAGAAATTGTCTTTGTAGAATGACATTTATGTGTCCCATAATCATAACACTCAAAGATTTTATTTCCCCCCAAGCCTCATCTTCCTCATATTCACAATATTGTTTCTTTTTTCTACTCCTGGGAAAACTTCCCTCTCGATTTCCTTATGACCACTCTCTCTTGGTTTCAGCAGTCCAAGATAATTTGTAAGTTGAACCCCACCCACTGTTTAAAGGGTCTAGGTGGAGAGTAACTCCAGAAGATTCCAGGCGTTTTTAAGGCCTTTGCACTAGCAACCCCAGTATTGGTGTCAGCATCGACCAATATTGCTTATTCTTAGTTTTTGAGTTCCTCACACTTCTTGTGTTCTCCTTTATTCTGATATCCTCTACCTCTCTCCAGAAGATTCAGCTAGAGACTTATATTTTTGCCTAATCCTTTCTCTTCTCATGTAGGACTAGTCTTTCCCCCCGTCCCTCTAACTTCTGAAATGAGCATTTGTTTGCTTAATATGAAATCCTTATATTTTTATTGGAACTTCAACAGTGAATCAATGAGTTTTAGATCTATCTAAGAACTCATTGTTCAAATAAATGTCATCTACTTTATTTCATCCTTCAATTAATAATTTACCAAAAGCTATTTCCCCATCAGACCTTAATCTCACTTAAATCTCGAGTCTCTCATTGCATTCCATCCTTAATATTTTCCCAATTCTCCTTACTCCAATTTTTAAGGAAGGAAGAGAGACTCTGCTCAGTGATGGTGAGTTGGAACTGCGTGGTGGATTCGGGCATGGAGGTCTGCTGACTGCAAGAGGTGGCATTCTGGACTGTTTTCCCCTCTAATTAGTTTATTAAGGTATGCTCTACCACTACTAAGGAATCTGGAGGTTTTCACTTTCATAGGTGGTTGGTAGGGAAGCATGGGTGATTGAAGTGATGAGGGGATGTAGCTTCATTCTGAAGAGGATTGATAGCAATCCACGTCTTCAATAGCCACATTCTCTAACCCAGATTTTATTAACAATAAAGTTGCCTCTTTGAATTCCACCCACCTTCTCCTTTTTCTTAAATTTCACCTACTTTCTCCCTTATCTATCAAAAGATTATAGACTGTATAAACAAATATAAGATTTAGTACATTGTCTTTTCAGTAACACTTCAAGGTTCTTTACATTGTAGACATTATTTCAAACATCTATTGAGAAAAGAACTTGGACTTCAAAGGAAGGATGACAAGGAACGGGACCACCAACCTAACAGGAGACTGGGTTTATTGCTATCCAGGATTTACACAAACATTGTACACAAGCTCTTTCTCTTCCAAGACTGCCTAATTTTTAGTTTCTACAAGAATGCTGTTAATGACAAGCTCCTGCTGAGTCACTAAAATGGATTTGGCAGCAACGTTGTGGAAGAGTGTGCCATGAGCTGAGGGAGGTTGAATTAACCAGGCACTAATGAGCATCCCTAACCAAAGGGAAAAGGCTGAAGGATTTTCAACTGAGGCCTTAGAAAGTAGAAGAATTAAAAAAAAAATGTGGCAAATAAAACAAGGTCTCAAAACCTAAAATCCAGGCCAGTAAGTAAATATCCAAATAAGTGAATATCCAAGAAAAGGCAGGCGGAGTCATGAAAATTACTTAAGCATTAAATTTCAATATCACTGCTTAGTTACTTATGAAAATAACAAAAACAAGATTAAGAACTGTCTTGAAAAATAGTTTCAAACATTTGCCTGATTATGTAAAAAGAGCTAACAATAAATTTAAGGCAAAGAGGCACTGAAAAAGCACATCTATTGATAAGCTTTTAATTAACTATAACTTGAATATTACTTTTGTCCCAACTTGAATTGTTAAAGAAAAGACATGAAGTAGGCCTTAAGCATTTGAAGACCCTCCCCCCGAAAAATCATTCTTTTCAGGAATCCACTTCCCCAGTTTTTCCCTGGGAATTGTTTTCTTACTTTGCATTCTAACATACTTCTATAGAAACTGAAGTTCAACACTTACAACTAATTCTATGCTGTTTTTCTCAATACCTGAGTAAACTTTAGATTTTTTACTTGTTTTAAATATGCACAGTCCCAGATTCAGGTCAGTGATTATGATGAGATAGGAGACAGCCTACAATACTGCGAATATTCTGTTAAGAGTTTTATATGCATACCAATGTGAAGTATATATTAAATTCTCTACTTTAAGAGATGAAGAAGCTTCCATAGACTGAGAGAGGCTAATATTTAAAACATAAACAAGAAAAGTGCATTATGAATCAAGAAAACAATTATTCTATAAGAGTAACAGTTGGGCAATTGGAATAGACACATCTCCAAATAACACATACAAATGACAAACCGGCACATGGGAAAAATGCTCATCATTTGGGAAATGTGACTAAAAACCACAATGAGATACCACCTCAAATCTTTGAGAATGATCCATTAAAAGCCTGGAACAAGGCCTCCCTGGTTATGAAACACCCTAAGTGCCCAAAGACAAATAATTAAGAATAAATATATAATGGAATACTACTTAACTATAAAAAAGGCAAAAATTTAGCATTTGTGACAACATGAATTGAACTGCAAGGGATTATACTACTATAATTGTCAGGAGGAAGACAAATACTAGGTGTTCTCACTCATAAGTAGAATATAAAAACTAAACAATGGACAGACAAAAATTGAAATCAAACAATCCCTAGATATGACTGCAGAATTGAGACTGCTAGAGGAGGAGGGGAGGGATGGGGTCAAAGGTGGCAGACAGCACAGTAGACTGTGATGGAATATGGCTGTTTAATTGTGGCTGTGCTATGGTAACATCTATGAAGGTAAGAGAACACATACCTTCAAATTACATACAGTATTGAGTACTGTCAGCCAGTATTATCTTGATAAAAATAATACAATGAAGAAAAAGGAATATCAGTTCTTATTTCAATGAATAATCATCTCCACAAACTATTATGTGTTCATTTTAGAATTCAGTAAAAAAAAAAAAAAAAAAAAAAAAAACCTAAAAATGACTATTCTTTTTTTTTCAAAGACCATTTAAATATCA
>NW_004567108.1:23841252-23844416 GCF_000260355.1 Condylura cristata | reverse complement strand
AATAATCATCTCCACAAACTATTATGTGTTCATTCTGGAGTTCAGACAAAAAAAAAAAAAAAAAAAAACTACCCAGGAAATAAAGGCTATTCTTTTTTTTTCAAAGACCATTTAAATATCAAGTGAGCAATTTACTTAATTTCTCTGTATATAAGTTTCCTCATTTTCAAAATGGTTTCAATAAACCAAGTATAATAAATGAGATAAGTCACTTTGAGTTGTTAGAAAAAAATAAACTCATAATAGTGGCACTTGTAATGCAATGCCTAAATATTTTATATGCTAACACTAAAAGCACATTAAAAGCTAAAGACATATTCCTACAGTTTACTAGGAATTTCCAAGGTATCATGAAGAGAAAGCATATAAAATATTTCATCCACTGTCAAGTCAGACTAGATTTGATTTTGTGTAGTGCAACATCATAGCCAATTTAATATTGTCAACCTCACAAAGTATACATATTAAGACTCTTGAGGAGTTCTATAACATGCAGAATGTGGGAATATTTGGCACAGCTTTCCAACTTCCCACAAATCACAGCAACTGGGACCACACCTTTCTAGGCACACAAATATCAGGAAGCAAGCCTCACCTTCCACGCAACCTCAAGTGTATGCCTAATTAGGGGGGATAGCTCCTGAGAGGCAGAGGGAGAGATTATGGTATAGCTAGCTCAACAATAATCAAAGAAGTAAAGCACATCAGGCTTATTCTTTCAGGCATACAGTACTAAAGAAGGCATACAAGTTAACTACTAAGTGTCAAATTATGGCTTTTTATTTCTTTAAATCTAAAAATGAACACATAAATTTGATATTATAAATGAGGAAAGTGAAATTTAGGAAGAGCGGAAAGTGAAAGAATGTAACAAATGTTATAGGAATTTAACTGGTCTCCACTTATGCATTCAACATGTGCTTTTAAAGCGCATTCCATGTGCTAAATGCTGAAGCAATGAGAATGAAACCGAGCATTTGGAATGGCGCGGTGAGCTGTCTCTACCGCCTGGAACTTGTAGTGGCTGAGACAGACATTAAACACATAATGTCGTCAATTAATCTTTCACTTAAAATCCTAACAAGTGTTACAAAAGAAATTATGGTGGGAGCTTATGGGATGATCAAAGATGACTTTCTTAGAAGGAATATTTAAGCTAAAATATGACTAGCAGCTGCCAGGAAAATGGAAAGAAAGAACACTGTAGGCACAACAAACATTTCAAAGATTCTATACCAGGAAAGGACTTGGCATATAAGACAACTGAAAGGTCATTTGTGTTGGAACAACTGTTTCTCTCCTCTGGACACTTCCACAGGGACATTGCTGTTGTAACTATACAAATGTAGTATCCACAACCCAGATGAGTATATGAGTAAGTTCGAGTTGGGCATACAAAGCTGGGGGAGGGAAGGACGAGACAAAGGACACAGGTGGCCCATAACAAGTGCATGCTGGGTATTGCTCATGTGTCAAGGAGCAGAGTACTTAAGTACTGACCCTGTAAGCGTGAGCCTCCAACTGTTTTTACCCAGGGAAGGGCAGAATCAATTCTGTATTTAACTACCACCTTGCTTCTCATTGTGGTGAACTTCCTGATAAAATGGTTTATAAACATATTCAAGTACCTAATGTCTCTTTAAAAGCCTTTAATGTGGTCATCCCTGGGGGCACAGTGGGTCAAAGCACAGCACCAACCCGGTAAAAGAAGCTAAAGTCACTTCAGCATGAGTTTGATCCCCACCCCAGAGGTGATCCACACGGCGCGGCAGACCTCTCCTGACCTGCCCGCTGCTCCCTTCAGCAATATACTTTGTTGATCTGCCTGTTCTGCACCACACTCTGTCTCTGGTGAATCTTTTCACCACCCTGGCACCTATGGCCTGTATCCCATTTCTGTATGTATAAATAAATAAATCTTTAAAAAAAAAAAAAAGCTCTTTAATGCATTGTGAATACTAGCCACAGGTTCAAACTTCTTTTGCCACCCATAGCACAATACCTTGTTCAAAGGCCTTGCTACTTATAAAGATGGTCTAAAGACCAGCAGCAAGTAGGAGTGGCATCACCTCCTGGGAGCTTGTTAGAAATGTGTGATCTCAGGCTCCTCCCAAGAATTTGCAGTTTTAGCTAACTCCCAAGAGATGTATTTGCACTTTATGTTCAAGCAACCCTGATTAAAAAAAATATATTTATGCATATAAGAGGTGGAGTGTAGGCCAGAGGTATGAGACAGTGAGAGGATTCACCAGAGACAGAGTGTGGAACAGAACAGGAAGATTGACTAAAACATTGCCGAGCAATGGGTGAGATAGGAGAAGTCTGCTGTGCCATGTGGGTCAGCTCCCTGGCTGGGGATCGAACTAGTGCTGCAGTGACTGCTGATAACTTCACAGTGCCAAGAATCAACCCCTAGGGTCACCAGGGAGGCCCCAAGCAAGCATGCTTTAACATCATGATGTCCTACAGTCACTCCATGCTCATGGAAATGAAGCAGATCCTCATACTAATGTTTCTGGGACCATGAAAATTTTATACATATCCTTAGATTAGTCTATTTCTTTCTCAGAAAGTATCCTAGGTTGGACAGAACTAGTGCAAAAACACACGTATGTGGTTGTACTGCCCCTAATAAGAACAGTATAAAGCAGTGAAGAAAAAAAATTGAAAAAAATTAAACATATTATTAGCAAAAGTGCCAGCCATATCAGTGTCAGGTACCAACAGTCAGCATGGTTTCCCTTTTGCTCACTTGCTTCCAACAGGTACAAAATAGCACTTTGGGAATAATTACAAAATGAAACACACACACGCATATGCAATGCATGACAAACCACTAAGACTCTGCCATAATCAAAAATACTTCACAAAAGATGTGAAAATATGAAGTATAAATGTAAAGAATTTGAAATGCCTCATTCATTTTGAAGTCAATCAGCCTGTAGAGTGGCAGCAATCGTTTAACTATAGAATTGTCGATAGACCTGTTTCTAGAGTTGCTGACACTTCATTACCAGGTTGAAAAGTGCAAAATGGATAATCAAATTGCCTCCCATAAACAACAACAACAAAATATCTCCCATGTAGTGATTCTTGATCACAGTGATTCTACGATTAAGAAATATATATATATATATATATATATATATATATATATATATATA